>NC_056745.1:236835835-237135835 GCF_019279795.1 Protopterus annectens
TGTTGGATTATACGGACTGATTTTTGTTAAAGTGAGTCATAAATTCTCATAGGATCTCTTCTATTTCAGTAACCTTTCTTTTTTACTATTAGGATAATATAACTCTTTGACAATATTAGGTTTAATAAGCATTTTCATTCTTGTAGCTGATTTGTGCATGGATTTTGGATTGCTAGAATAACTATTTATTTTGACCCTTTCTAGATTAATCATGGTGTTATGATTTAACAATTCTAGATATTTACAATCTAAATTATTAATTTCTTTTGACAAATTATTATTCCCTTTTTAACTATCTAATTTTGACTTATCAAATTTTTCTTGTAAATCTGTCAGTTCCTTATATCACATTGCTTTTTCTTTAGAGCATACAGATTTATAACTTTACCATATAGATATGCCTTTAGGGCATCCCATAAATAAATCTCTGAGATATCTTCTATATAATTAACTTCAACAAAGGTCTGAATTTCTTTAACAAGCTCTTTAAATTCCTTCAAGTTGGTTTTATAAGCAGGTATCCTTTAATGGGAGTATTGTTATTAAAGTTTAACATAAACTCAAAAGTTGTGGCATTGTAGTCAGAAAGCAGACAAGAGACTACTTTAACCTTACCTAATCAAGTGGTTAAATCATTTGAAACATATACTGTAGCTGTTCTTGATTGTGATCCATGTCTATGTGAAAGTGGGTAAAAAAGTGATTCTTGGTCAAAAAATTCATTAATATGAAATAATTTATCATATTCTAGTGATGCTTTTTATGAGTCTGGTATCCTTCACATTCTGTTAGTATTAGAATCTTCATCTTTTAATATAGAATTCAAATTTCCTGCCAATATAATGCTGCCTTTTGAGATTGGAATAAACTGATCTAATTGAGGCTTACCAGTTTTAACCCCTATTCCAGGGATAAAGTACACATTGATGAAGGTGTATAATGATTTCTAGAGTTACTGAACAAATCATTCCCTTGTTATCATTGTATGTATTTAAGAGTTTAGGCATATGTATAGAGTTTCTCCACAAAGTAACTACCCCTCTTTTTCTGATTATATTGAGAGGTAGATAACACAGTGTAATATTTAGTATTAAGTCTATGCTTTCTTGTAATACGTGTCTCCTGTAAAAAGATAATTTGGGAATTGAATATTTTTAGAAACTTGTTTAAAATACCCCTCTTGCAACCATTATTTAATCCATTAATACCGATGGAAATGCACTTTAAATATGTCATGTAATAGGCAAGACAGATATAAAAATATCATCATAATTCCAAAAGTATGATACTGACAATGGACCACTCTCAGAATTCTTGAATTACCCATTGATAAATATATACTAGCAAGTTTGAGATTATTAACTATATACTTATTAGTAAGGATACTAGACAGCAAAAAAGACAAAATATTTCCCAAAAGATTAAACACTAACTTCTAATACCATTTTTTCCCTTCATGGAGTCTAACACTCCTAGTTTGAATAGCAAATTAATCCAAACATTCCCACTCATCAACAAGATTAAGTCCAAAACCTATCTGCTACATTTGGAACAGTATGATCATTGGAAGAAAATAATTAAAAACATCACACACAAAATCTATGAAGATTTTGCCAAATCTGAATTAGAGTATATAACAAAAAATGTTTCTAGTGTTGATATATTAATACTGTAAGAAAATATTTAATGCAAATTAGCTTCAAACTCTGCAAGGTAGAAAGTTAAGATGAATATATATCATATTTCCTGTTAAAATTATTTTATATATGAAAAAGAAGACTTAGCCTAAATTATTATTATAACACATTATCTCCCATTGTATATTTTAAACAAAATTATAAAAAGGGGAACTTTCTATTTTCTGTTAAGAAACATGAAAATGTCTTGGTACAGAAATGTGTAATATTGGTAAAAAAAAGAGAAAATTACATTTACACCAAACACATGCTAAAAGAGAGTTCTTCATATAATTCATACTGACTTGGTAAGGGGGTATTCATGAGTGGTAGTCGAAAGAGTAGAAAAGGTGGAGATGGACTTGAACTACAACTTTCATACCTCGAGAAACAATTAAAAATGTCTTCCCCATTACCACAAGAGAAACCATTCCCCTCGGATGATTAACCCTTGTCTGTATGCTACATGACAGATGCAGAAATTGTACGTTAATGGGGACCTTGCATCTCCATATCTGTGTTTCACGGCTAACGTTGCTATATGAAGTAGCCAGTCACCAAAAACATTCATATGGTCTATTAACTTGTTTACAAATGGTTTCATGGAATCTTAGCATCAGACAGCATCAATAAGATATGACTATGTTGATGAACAGACTGTTAGGAAGGTGTTTCCCTACATAGTAAAATTATGTTGTCACGTTTACTATATGTTAGGCTTCACATAATGAAAGAAGAGATAAAAAAAAGACTTATGACCATTATATGGTAATGAAGTCAAACATGTAATGATTAAATTGTTTCTATAACTGTTGTTTATCATCTTGATGGCAATTACATATAAATAGCATTTCAGCTATAGCCATGAATATTACATACATAGTATAGCAAGTTTTTGGGAAAACAAAGCATGCTTGTTCACTGTCACCACCTCAGACAGCTAACAAAAAACCCCAAACGTATGCATGTCTGCCTAAATAGGGCATAGGTGTATTGCTCTGACCTTTGACAGTACTAAGCCAAACTGTGATCACAACAGTTCAGGAAAAGCTAAAAAGTAACAAAATTCGCACTCTTAAATTATGGAACTTGAAGAATTTTGACCTGAACCATATCACTCATAATAAAATCTAAACTTGGGTCACATAAACAGTACTTTCACCATTTAAAGTAAAAAATGAAAATCACATGTATCCTTTCTGAAATGCTTCCTATACCCTGTAATTGTCAGTTGTTCTAATTGTGGAAAACATTTGCACAAAAAGCCATCAAAACCATTAGTCCCAGAACCCCTTTGCTTTGATACAATTAAAATGTTCCTAATTCAAGTATTTAGCCTACTTTCTTAATTATACTGTTTAAGAAAAATGACACAGTTGTCAAGTTTAGCTGTATGTGTACATACCACAAAGGATGTCCTGTTCAACCTCTCAGCCTACAGGTAAATATTGGGAACAGCTGAGTGACTACCTTTAAGTTGCTTATATTTGCTGCATAATTTGAGTATTTTGAGTTATATTTATTGTTCAGTAAAGAGTTCCAAAATAGAAATAATTAGTCTTTGCAACATAAAAGTTGTAATGTCACATTCAATAAAGTGTATATCCACATTGTTGGCATAGTGTTATGGTGAATAGTACTGTTTCCTCATAAGAAGAGGATATTTGGTTATATTCCCAGCTGAGGTGCAATCTCCATGGATCCTGCATGCCCTTTTTGTGCTTGCATGGGTTTTCTATGAATACTCTGATTTCCTGTCACCTTTCAAAGACATGCTGTATACAGATTAGTAACTCTGTACTGACTGCAGGTGTGTGTTTGTATGTGTGTGCATGAACATGTGTGTGTGTGTGTGTATGTGTCTGTGTGAATGAAACAATAAAAAGAACTAGCAATTTCCATCATATGTATGCAGTAAATTGACAGTTTTACTGAAGATTTATTTAGCATGATAATGCAAAATCCAAATGCTGTTTAGACTGATTATGCTTACCATATTCCTGGCAGCACTTGACTTTTAACTTTCAAACATTTGTGCTATAAAATGGCACCTTTAGGTTCATTCTGTACTCCTACCCTTTGACCTCCCACACCAAGCATCAGTTCCACCCATTTCCTTGTAATTGGCAGCTCTAACCAGTAGCTGATTCTCTTCAGGAAACCCAACCGAATTTAAATAAGCAAAAAAAAAGAGCAGACGAGCTTCAACACAGTAAGTAAATGCTGGAGCTCTAATAACTTGGTTTTACAATAGCCATTGTTTGTGGCTTTCAATAAAGCTCCTTTCCTCTTTTTTAAATGAAACGAGCAGTAACTAGGTAAAATGAACACATTCACTTTCCATGCTTACAACTCTCACAACACTACACCATTCAGCCTGCCATCAACCAGCAATGCGAAAGAAAGGAAAAAAGAAAAAGTACAGATAGAAGAAAGGGAGACCCAGAAGAGAAACAACACTAGTCACAAACACCAAATCCAAGCACCAGACTCCGAACAAGCAAACAGACACATCAACAGTGTCACCATGCAACAAGTCCACCCATATTCAAAGATCCAAAACATCAAAGGGAGACGCATAGGAATAGAATCAAAGGAAGTTTCTAGGTTAATGGCCTCAGGGCAGATGTTCTTCATGTTTCACGGTTGCGGTCATTACATTTGGGTAATCTGCTGGCAGGTTACCCTCAGTCGGCCTGATTAACAAAGTCTTGGGTCCTGCGTTGGTTGCTGTCCCTTCTTCCATGACGTCAGGTCGTCAGGGGTATAAAACATGCAGCCGAAGCCATTACAACAGTCTTTCTTGCCGCGTGGTGCCCGAATGAGTGGATTCTGCATTCATTGGATGTATACAGACAACTTAGATTTTACTTGGATAGGACTAAATCTCGAAGAAAATCTGAACAACTGCTGGTAGCATTTGCTGCAGGGGCAGAGGGAAAGGCTATTTCAAAGCAAACCATTTCCAAATGGATAAGCCATTGTATTAATTTCTGCTAGAAGCACCATGAAAAACCTATCCCTCAGGGGATCAGATCCCATTCCACCAGGGCTACATCTACTTCTACAGCCTTTCTCAGAGGTGTTCCTACCAGGGATATTCTATAAGCTGCTACCTGGAGTTCAGTTCCTACTTTACCAAGCACTATCTTTTACCAATTTTCTTAAAATCCAGAGCTGGCTTTGCCACTGCTGTTTTGCAGGGCCTTATAGTCGGTCCTAATACTGTATAAATCCATCCTCCCATCCTTAGCTTTAGGTTCATAGGTTGATACTAGGCTATCTGCCCTAGGGCATTTACAAGCCTAGCCAGAGTGTGTTTGGCTTTCGCCACCCTTCTTAGATTAGTTGACTCTGCCTCTGTATAGTAGGTCACAGAAGATACCCCATTTAAGGTTAGTTTACCGTGCCTCTGTCTAGCAGTGACACAGAAGAGATCCCAGGAGTAAATTTACGATCTCCCATCCAAATGTCAAGATTCTTCTTGAAGAGGGTCATTGAGGGACTCTGTGTGACATGGATTGGGATTTTGTTCCAGAGTGAGGGGAGCCTCTGGGATATGAATTTGTCCCTCCAGCATGTTCTATTTATTTCTGTGCTGAGGTTTAAGTCACTGGAGCGTGTAGTTCTGATGGATTTGGATTTCTTGAGGTGGAGCATGTCCATTAATTCTGGGTTGGACATGGCTTTATACGTCAGGCACAGATCACTTCTTAGTAGGCGGTAAGCAACTGAGTAGAGCTGGAGTTTCTTTAGCCTAACTGCGTAGGGCATCTGTTTGAGTCCCTTGATCCTCTTGGTGAGGTACTTTTGGGGTCTTTCTAGTTGTAGCAGGTGTCTGATAAGGTACATCCCAAATGGGGCATTGTACTCAATTATGGGCCTGATGAGTGATGAGTAGAGGGGCACAATGACCTCTCTTGATCTAGATGTGAACCCCTTCGTGATAAGGTGGGCTATATAGAATGTCTTTCTAACCACTTTGGCAATGTGATGGTCAAAGGAGAGATTGCAATCTACTTGGGTCCCCAAATCCCTAATTACTTCTTCCGTACTTAATGGATTACCACCTATGTGGTAATTTGTGGGCACTTTGTTTTTCCCAAAGGGGATGACTATGCACTTTTTGGCATTTAGCTTTAGGCCATGGCTCTGGCACCAGTTATCCGTGTCTGTGAGACCTTTTTGGAGGATGCTTGTGTCAGCCGGCGAGTCGATTATGGCCCCCAGTTTGCAGTCATCTGCAAACTTTGTCAGCCATAGTCCTCCTGTGTTAGCCTGTACCTCAGAGAAATATATACCAAATAAGAGAGGTCCCAGGACTGAGCCTTGTGGGATGCCACTTGTAACTGGTTTTGAGTCTGACATGGCACCTGCAACTCTGACCATGTGGGTTCTATCCCTAAGCCAGTTTGCAACCCATCTTGTGACATAGGGGTTGATATTTAAGCTGGTGAGCTTATTTATGATGCCCAAGTGGGGTATTGTGTCGAAGGCTTTTGCAAGATCAAGGTAGGCTGTGTGGACTACCTTCCCTTCGTCTTGACTGTTTCAAAGAAATTGACCAGGTTCAAGAGGCAAGATCTGCCCTTAACAAAGCCGAATTGGGTAGGATCCAGTGTTTGGAGGTTCCCAATGTCTTTGTTTATGAGTTCCATGATGATACGCTCCATAGCTTTGCAGACCAGGCTAGTTAGGCTTATAGGGCGAGAGTTTCTGGGGTCCGTTGTGGCACCACCTTTATGGAGTGGGACCACTGTTGCTGTATGCCATTCTTTGGGTACATATCCTGTTGTAAGAATGAGAGTGAACAGTGATTTTAAGTGAGGGTTCAGTTCTTCTTGGAGCTCATGTAAAACACAGCCTGGGACACCGTCCGGTCCCACTGATGCTGTGTTTTTTGCTTTGGAGAGGGCAGCTCTCACCTGTGCATCTTTGATGTCAGGGAGGCTGCGCTCTGTTGGGATAGTCATTTGCTCATTTGGGGGGAGGGGGGGAGAAGTTTGCACTGAACCTGTCTGCCAGGATGTTGGCAATGTCTGTGGGTTCAGTGTATTTTTTGTCATTTTCCACTAACTCAGAGCATATCTGGGAGTTTCCACCCAGGTTTCTGACATAACTAAAGAAAGCCTTGTGATTATCTTTAGCGTCTTGTGTAATTTTTCTTTCTAAGCTAGCCTTAGATGATTTTATGAGGGATCGTAGTTTCTTGCTAGTACTGATCAGAGTTGCCTTCCCTTTTAGGGATTTTGCTCTATCATGTAGTAGCTTCCTCCTTCTGTTGTATAGCTTATTTATGGCTGGGGTCCACCAGATAGGTCTCCTGCCTTTTGAGGAGTGTGTCTTGGTTTTATTTGGGATAGCATGATCCATGCATTCCTGTAGGTATCCATAGAATGCATTTGTAAAGGATTCTGCGGTTTGGGCCGTATTTTCCACTGGCCCTGGGGCTTTAAAGGATTCCACCTTGGTTTTGAGAAGTGGGAAGTTTGCTTTTGAGAAGTTTTTGACCGTGGTTTCCTTTGCTGGGGGTGGGGATGGGATATGGATGTCCATAGTGATTAATTTATGGTCAGATCTTACCAATGAGGGGTATACCTCTGGTATGGAACATAGAGTCCCCATTTTGGTGATGATCAGGTCCAATATGTTTTCCCCTCTTGTGGGAGTGGTGACCAGTTGTTCCATAGCATTTGAGTTTATAAATTCTAGGAAACGTTGGGCTAGGGTGTTGGGGCTTGAGTAGTGCTCCCAGTCTATGTTTGGGTAGTTAAAGTCACCCAATATAATGGTGTTTGGAATGATCTTCATATTCTCCAGTGTCTTCAGGAAAGCTGAGTGGGGTACCTGAGTTTGGGAGGGTGGTCTGTAGCAGGCTACAAACTGGAAGGCAGTTTTGCCCACTGTTAGTTGCACATGGATGGTCTCAGATGCTTCGTGCAGTGCCACTAGCCTGGAGGTATGGGTATCTTTGATGAATATGGATACTCCCCCTCCTCTTGTGGTTTGGTCCGAGTTTTGGGGCCGAAAAGCATGGTATGAGGTATAGACTGGTAGTGCTGGGGTGCTCTTGGGAGCCTTGAACCAGGTTTCTGTTACTGCACAGATATCAATATTCTCCATACTGAGGAGAGCCTTGAGTGCATGCATCTTGAGGTTTAGACTTCTGGCATTGAGCAGCATTACCCTTAGTTTCTTTTTCCTTGTGTTGTCTATGGAGGTGGGTTTGTCTTTTGAGCCTTGCCTAAAAAAAGGCACTATGGGGGTGGCAAGAGCCTTGGCCAGTATTCGAAAACCCAGGGGTGACAGGTGCAAGCCGTCCCTAGCGAAGCAGTGTGGCTTGTCAAGCATGTCATCCCAGGCTGACAGACACTGGATCCCCTTTGAGTGACACCAATACTTTAGCCAATTGTTGATAATTTTGTCTTTATACTGTGGTATCATTCTTGGTGAGGGTAAGATGCTACTCAAGGTCAGGGTCATACTGGCCTAGGCCACATGATCAGAGAGCTCCTCTATGTCTCTTTTCATGTAATCCAGGGAGGTACGTCTCAGGTCATTCACACCAGCATGGACAATGACAGAGTCATATTTGTACTTGCTTTGGAGTGACCTGAGTGCTTGTGTTATGTGGCGGATCCTGGCACCCGACAGGCAGCTTACAGTGACCTTCTCCTTGTTCAGCCTGGTGAGAGGGACGTCAGTGTGTCTGACAATAGAGTCACCTATTACAAGTGTATTAGGTGTGTTGTTTAGCCTTAAGGGCTGTGACTGTGTGGCACACTGACTTTGTGAACTATGTGATACGTGGGTATTGTTGTGAGGTAGCTGTTGCTTGGATGTCTGCTTTGGAGGTCTCTGTTGCTTGGGCAGATTTTTATTTAGAGCCTCCGAGTATGTTTTTGTGTGTTTATGTGTTTGGTTTGCTGTTGCAATAGGTCCATGTGAGACTGGATTTGTGGTGTATGTGATTACCTTCTCCTCCAGACTGACCATGCCAGTAGTATGTTGAGAGAGCTCAGCCTCCAGTTTGGCTATATAGTTGCATCTCTCACATATATCTGAGCTTGTTCAGAAGAGGAGAGGGTGGTCTGTGTACATAAGGCAGTTGTAACATTGCCTCAAGATTCCCATATTCACCAGCTGGACTGGAGAGTAAACCTGAAACTGACTTTTGGACATGCCAGAATAGTATAAGGAATTACTTTTTGACTTGATCAAAAAGGACCAATAGGGAGCCAAGTACTTAAAGGGAGTATAAGAGGGTGTAGTGCTTTAGTTTATTAGTGCTTACTTATAAGACACTTATCCTAGCTACTGCTGGATTTTAGAAGGAAAATAGAGTGCTTACTTTGAGATTTGGAACAGTTCTGAGGGAAAAGTGAAGAGCAGACTTTGTGGAGCCGAGAATAGTTTAAACCTGATTAAGCAAAAACGCGCAAAAGAGGGTTTTCAGAGAGGGGGATCAAGGAGTTTGGAATTGACCCAAAATGGCCAATAAAACTACAGTTTCTAGGCAGTAACCACTCCCACAGGGGCAGGCAGGCTGTTCAGTGTTTACCACTGCCACTGATGAACACAGAGACTTCCCTTTAGCCCAAGCAAGCAGTGGCCTCCAAGAAACTTACAAACAGTTCAGCACAGCAAATCTGTAACTGAACTTTTTTTAAAATTTCAGAAAGTGGTAAAAAAGCAAGATTTTTTTGTTTTGTTTAAAGATAGCAGAGATACACAAGTAGCAACAAGTTAGAACAGTACAATAAATGACCCCACACTTGAGTGCTAGGCCAGAGACAGGTAAAATGCAAGTTTTAAGAAAAAAAAACGATTTTAAAATAAGTGCAACACAGGAAATGCAGTAAACAGGCTCCAGATGTGTTCTAAATACAGTTCCTAATACAGATATCAAGTTTAGCAAGCTGTAAAATGCCAAAAAGTAGGCGGCAATGCAGAAATCTTAACAAATAATCTGAAGAAAAATACTTAAAATCTCAAAAGTGGCTCCTTTCTTCTCTCAGCATTTTCTCCTCTTGGTGGGTGCTTCACCAACAGCTAACAAGTCTGAAAAGACGCCAGAACCAGGAGGCAATCGGGTTTTAAGAGAGGGGGATCAAGGAGTTTGGAACTGACCCAAAATGGCCAATAAAACTACAGTTTCTAGGCAGTAAGGGAATCTACCCAAATGTAATGACTGCAACAGTGAAACACGAAGAACATAGTACAGTTGTGTACACTTTCCATAAATGTAGATGTTCGAGTGCATTCACTGTTGCAGTCCTGGTTACCCTCCCTCCAGCCCCCTGTTTTTTCTCTTACTATGCCTCTCCTTTATTTTACTACACTTAAAAGCCTTTTTGGTGTATTTGCTTTTGTTTGGAGGTATATATTTTTGTGTTTTAAATTATTTACATATTTTGCTCCCCATTTCGGGGGCACCTGACATCTGGGGCAAGAAAAACTGATGTAATGGCGTCTGCTGCATGTTTTATACCCCTAACGACCTGACGTCATGGAAGATGGGACAGTAACCGATGCAGGACCCAAGACTTTGTTAATCAGGCTGACTGAGTGCAACCTGCCAGCAGATAACCCAAATGTAATGACTGCAGCAGTGAATACACTCGAACGTCTACATTTATGGTAAGTGTACACAACTGTACTTTACAAGCCTAGCCAAGCCAAGTTAACCCTTTAATGAAGAGTGTCTGTTATGCGTAGACACTAAATCAACACCTATTACTCCTATCCAAGAGGGATACAAATGGAACCCCTGGGGTGAATTTATGGTTCCCCATCCAATTGTCTAAATTATGCTTAAATAGGGTTAGTGAAGGACTCTGTTTGATGTTGATTGGAAGTCTATTCCAGAGATGAGGTAACCTCTCTGAGACAAATCTGTCTCCAGCAAGTTCTGTTGATGTCACATGCCAGGTTAAGGTCCCCAGAATGCATGACTCGTACCATTAGCCTTGAAAATATGCAGCATTTCCATTAAGGCAGGTTTGGAGATTGCTTTATATGCAAGGCACAGGTCACTTCTAAGCAGTCTGTATGACAAAGCATGAAGAGGCAGCAATTTCAGTCTGTCTGTATATGATATGTGCTGGAGACTCTGAATTTTCTTTGTATGAAGCCTTTGTGGTCTCTCCAGTTGCAGCTGATGTTTAGAGAGGTACAATACATACCAGAGGGAGCACTGTGCACTATTATTGGCCTGATGAGGGAAGAGTACAGGAAGGTTATCACCCACTTTGTTCTGGATGCGATGCCCTTACTTATGAGGTGAGCCATATAGAATGCTCTTTTTACCACAGTGGAGACATGGTGATCAAAAGTAAGGTTGTTACCAACCTACGTGCCCAGGTCTCTCACTACAGATTGGGCAATTAAAGTATTGTTATTTATGTGATAGTCTGCCGGGACATTTCCCTTGCTGAAGGGGATGATAATGCATTTTTTTGTATTGAGTTTAAGTTCATGACTCTGGCACCATTCATTAGTCAGTGTAAGTCCTTCTTGCAGGGCATTGGCATTTTTGGGGGACTCAGTGACCGCACCCAGCTTGCAGTCATCAGCAAACTTTGTCAGCCATAGACCCTTTGTTTTTGCCTGTTCTTCGGAAAAGTAAATTCCAAACAGTATGTGCCCCAGAACAGATCCCGTGTGGAACATCACTGGTTACTGGTCTACTAGAGGAGGAGGTAGAATCTCCTATTTTGAATGTATGAGTTCTATTGGTGAGCCAGTTTGCCACCCACCTAACAATATATGGGTTGATACCCATCTGGGTGAGTTTATTGATAATGCCAGAGTGGGGTATTGTGCCAAAGGCCTTGGCTAGGTCAAGGTAGACTGTATGCACAGTTTTACCCTCATCAGGGACTTTGATGGCCGTCTTGAAGAAGTCCACCAAATTTAAATGACATGATCTCCCTTTTACAAAGCTGAACTGGGCTGGGTCAAGAATTTGTAGATTAACTTGTATCTTTGTTGATAAGGTTCATGATGATACACTCCATGGCCTTGCAAATAAGGCTGGTCAGGCTAATGGGTCTGTAGTTCCCGGGATCCATGGATGTGCCCCCTTTGTGCAGAGGAATGACTGTAGCTGTTCTCTATTCAGCAGGGATGAAGCCAGTGAGTGCTAAGGCTGTGGTTAAATAGAGTGCCCAGTGGTGTAGCTAATTGCTGATTTAATCCATTTAGAATGCAGCCAGGGATGTTGTCTGGTCCCATAGGGGCTGTGTTTTTGACCTTAGAGAGTGCATTAAAGACTTGCTCCTTGGAGTTACAAGGTGAGGGACAGGTGGTAGGGATGCTTTGGGTATATGTGGCAGGGACGGGGGGGGGGGTAAAGTTTGCACTGAACCTGTAAACTCCAGCTTTACTCCATTGCATATCGCGTACTCAGAGGCGATCTCTGCCTAACATACAAAGCTATGTCAAACCCAGAGCTGTTGGACATGCTCCACTTAAAGAAATCCCAATTCCTCTGAGCTACACGCTCTAGGGACCTAAACCTTGTCACCACAATAAACAGAACATGCTGGAGGGATAGGTTCCTATCCCAGAGACTTCCCATACTTTGGAACAGACTACCTATCTATGTCAAACAGAGCTCCTCATTAGCACTCTTCAAGAAAAATCTTGATGATTTGATGGGGAATAGGAAATTCACCCCGGGGATCACTTCTGTGGCTCTGCTTGACAGGGGCACAGGAAAATAATTTTCTTGGGTGGCGAAAGCCAGGGTACCTTTTTGGCTAGGCTTATATAGGCTCTAGGGCTAATAGCCTAGTACCTACCTATGAACCAGCAGGTTGGCTATAGACACTGGGTCTGTGTATGCAGTACCATTTTACTGTGAGTTCTGCACAAATCTGGGCATTTTCTTTGAGGTTTTGGATGTAGCTAAAGTATGTCTTATTGTTATCCCTAGCTAGGAATGCTAGTTTGGATTCATAATTAGCTTTAGAGGACTTAACAAGGTGTTTTATTTGCTTATTTAAGCTGACAAGGGAGTGTTTCCATGTTTGAGGCCTTAACTTCCTGCTCTTGGACAGAAGTTTCTTCCTCGTATTGTGAAGCCTGTTGATGGCTGATGCCCACCAGGCTGGTTTGTTTTTCCTTGATCTTACTTTGATCCTATCAGGCATGGCTGAGTTAATACAATTGTACAGGTGATTGTAGAAGACATTTGTGTATATCCCAGTATAGGTAACCTCTCCATCAATGGGTGGAGGAGGTATGAAGCTATTTATGCCATCTCATAACAGGTTATAATTGGCCTTGGAGCAGTTTTTTTTGTCTGGTTGCTTTTGGGGGGGGGGGGGGTCTGATGCTGATGTTACCTCCATTATCACTGTTTTGTGGTCAGACCTCACCAGGGAGGGTCGCACACTTGGAGTGGTACAATAATCCCTCATGTTGGTGAGCACCACATCCAGGATGTTTGACCCCTAGTGGGGGTGTCAACCAGTTTATCCAGGGCATTGGAGTTGATGAAGTCCAGGAACCTTTGTGTGAGAGTGTTATTACACACATAACTAACCCAGTCAATGGATGGGTACTTAAAGTCACCCCAAAACAGGGTATAAACTTGTATCTTGATTGCCCCAAGTAGATACAGGTAGCCTAAGTGGGTGGCTTGGATTATGGAGGGGGTCCTGTAGCTGGAAGGACTTGAAGATGTGTTTTACCAACAGTCACTTGCACCTCGAGTAATTCCTGGGAATTATTCTGTTTTACTAATCTAGAGGTATATTTATTTTTGATGAATATAAGTACACCGTTTCCCTTTGTTTTCACATCTTCCATTTGTGATCTGAATGCTTGGAACGAATTGTAACCCAATAATGCTGAGGTACTTTCCGCAGCCTTAAACAAGGTCACTATGACTGCACAGATGCCAGCTTCTTTCAAAGTAAGGACTGCTTCTAGTGAGTGCAGTTTCAGGTTTAGACTCCTAGCATTTAGCAGCATAATCTTGAGGATGTTTTTAGATGGTAATTTAATGTCAGAGACTTTTGTCCTCATGACACTGCCTAAAAATGCATTATGGGGTGACAAGAGTCTTAGCTAATAACCAGAATCCTAGAGGTGACAGATAAAGACCATCTCTAGTAAAGCATCAAGGTCTGTCAATCATGCCATCCCAAGTTGACAGGTACTGGGCCCCCTTAGAATGGCACCCGAAACTAAGCCAATTATTGAAGTCAATCATTTTTTGTTTGTATTGTGTCATCATCCTAGGTGAAGGTAGAATGCTGCTTAAGGCTAGGGTCATAATTGCCTGAGACATATAATCAGAGAGCTCAGTCATGTTTCTCTTCATATAGTCCAGTGAGGTACGTCTCAAGTCCTTCACACCAACATGAACTATGACAGAGTCATAACAGTACCTGTTTTTGAAAGAATTGAGTGTGTGTGTGATCTGGTAGGTCCTGGCACCAGAGAGGCAGCTGAGCATCACCTTCTCCTTAGCTAACCTGGTGAATGGGACATGTGTAACACACAGTGGAGTCGCATATGGATAATATGTTACGTTTTGTGGTTTGTCTTAGGGGCTTGTTTGGTGAGACACTGGTGCATGAGTCATTGTGTGTACTATGTTCTGCAGAGGATGTATTACGTGAGGCATGCTTATGCTTGGGAGGTCTCTGCTGTTTAGGTAGGTTTCTGTTAAGGACCGCCGCATATGTGAGTATGTGTGTGTTGTTAGTATGAAAGGTGCAGGAGGTGAGGTGTGTATATTGACAATCTGCTCAGTGTCAGAAGTGCTGTCTGATGTGCAAGAGGGCATGAATTCTAGGTTCTTAATATGGATACGTCTTTCAAATATTGAATTAGTCTGAGCTAGAGGAAGAGTGTTGTCAGTGTACATTAGGCAGTTGCTACACTGCCTCAGGATGCCCATGTCTATGTATCTGGCTGGAGAAAGTGTAGGAAATTGTCTGTCCATAGTGCTAGGAAAGTCAGTGTGGTCAGAAACAGCACAGGAGCAGGAGGGACCAAGCAGGGCAGATGGACAGGAGAGAGGTCAAAATTAGGAATGGCTAGTGGGTGGAACTTGTGTTGGTACTTCAGAAGCTGGGCTTATTGTTCCATCTGACAGTAGAGTTAGGACCACAAGTAACCTCTGGACGAGTACAAGCAATGCACTAAGGGGAAACTTTAAAGGTGAATAGTTTGCGTCTATAACCACCAGTGATAATCATTGTTGTGTGGCAGTGAACAATGGTGTGCTATGTGCAAGTGGGACATAATAACAAGAAAATACCCTTTTAGCTCAACTAGCCAATAAGGATGCTGACTCTGAGCTCTGGTCTAATTACCTTCAATTAGATGGGTCCCAGCCACCACTCTTCTCCCAAGAGGGTGCAGAAAGGTTTTCTCCAACAAAGATGGCTCAGAATTAGTGCTCAGGAGTTACAAATAGCTCCAGAAGCAGCAGATCTGAATCTGGGCTGTGCTGCAACTGTAAAGAAAACAAATGCAGCAAAAACAGTTCAGACAAATCAAGCAGATAGTACAGTGCAGATAAAATGTGCAGTAAAAGAGCAACACAGACATTTATGATTATTTGGAAGCAAAAAAATGCCTCAGATTATTCAGTGACTCATCATAGAGCAGTGGCTGGTCATCAATGTCCGTTTAGCTTGGTTTTTACAAGCACAAGCCTACGCAAATGTGGGGCTTTAATCATAACAAGAAAAAAAAACTTTTGGGTCAGCTAGCCAACAAGGACGCTCACTCTGAGCTCTGATCCAGTTGCCTTCAGTTAGATGGGTCTCAGCCAGCACTGTCCTCCCATGAGGGTACAGAAGGGTCTTCTGCAGCAAAGATGACTTGGAATTAGTGCAGAGGAGTTACAAACATCCCCAGAAGCAGCAGACCTGAATCTGGGCTATGTTACAGATATACAGAAAAAAATGCATCAAAAACAGTTCAGATAAATCAAGCAGACAGTACAATGCAGATACAATTTAAAACTGCAGTATAAAAGCAAAACACAGGCACTTATGATTGATTGGAAGCAATGGATGCCTCAGATCATTCAGTGACTCAGTGGAGAGCAGTGGCTGGTCGCCAATGTCCGTTTAGCCCTGTTTTAACAATTAATGTAACTAGACCCCAGTCAAAACACAGAGGATACATAATAACTGATCTATTTTTGTAATTAAAATGTAAACCTTTGGATATTTAAATAAAGCAAACAAGTTAAGGTAACTAACTAAATTATTTTAAGATTATTTGATAGACTTAAATGGAAAAAAAAACACCCAAAAAAATAACTCTAAAGAGGGAAATACGGGAAACTTGAATGTAACATAAATATTCATAAGTATTAAATAAAAGCAGTCAAAGTTTACTTAAGAAAATATATATATAAAATAGTTACAAGAATTTATATGTTGATTAAAGTTAATTAATGAAGTTAAATACCAAATTAAAGAATGGAAAAGGCTTAATTGCCGTAACAAAGATTACATCCAAGTTTTCTTCCTTGCGTTTGAGAAAATGAGAAAATTTTAACAAGAAAAAATTAAATTATATTTGATATTAAGGATAAATGATATTAAGCAATTTAGCTTAAAATTTATTTTTCTTTTTAACTTTTTTTTCAGTAATTTTCCATCCATTTCTTTCAGCCTGTGTTTTCAAGGGATGTTGTTCCAATCCATAACTTCTGTTTGTTATAGTATATTATTAGATTTCAGGAATGTCATAGCAGTGTCCAAATCTTTAAAGGATTTGATTTCATCAAGAAGAAATATTTTAAGTCTAGCAAGGATAAGCAAGTGAACTTTAATCTGTTTTTCCTTAAATTCTTTTATTAAGGGTGGAAAGCATTTCCTCATAGACATAGCAACAGAATAATCATTGTCAAACTTGGTTATTCTGTCTTCTGTATTGATAGGAGGTTGGACTAGGCTTGTTTTAGTACTTTAGTTAGAACAGACTGAAGTTCCTTTTCAGGAAGAGTCATGAGTGTTTTTGTGCGACTCATTTCAGGATTATGTGTGAAGAAAATAATGAGGTATAAGAAAATGTTGTTTGATAATATCCTTCACTACAACTTAAAATAGTTGTTGTTGTTCGTCTTTCGGCTTTTCCCGGTTAGGGGTCGCCACAGCGGAATTCTGGTCCGCTAATGATTGGCAGTAGGTTTTTACGGTGCCGAGTTGCCAGCTCGATGCCCAACCTTCAATGAAGGCACGCCCATTTACGCATGTCTTTCGGAACGCCACTTAAAATAGGTATATCCACTTAAAAAATCAATTAGGATAATTTAGAAATATAATTTCCTGTCAGAAATTAAAATGAAGTAGCAGAGCAGGAGAAATCTTCTGCAAGCCTGTCAGCATCCTATCCACAATACTTGTGCCTGGATTTTTGGTGGAACTGCCGCAGCTTCTTTAATTACTGGAGTTCTTGGAGTCTCACTTAGTGATAATTTCTTAACTGGATAAGCCCATTGGCTAAAAGTATCCCTTTTCCTGGGTAACTAGGAGCACTGGTGGTTAACTGAGTTGCTCTGAATCTTCATGCTGCTGTGGGTTATTATAACAGATTTTTGGGCAAACTGCTATGGACTTTGGTTAATGTATTTTACATTTATGAATAGATTGTAATTTTCTGTGCTGAAGCTGCTACTATCAATATAATAGCAATGGAGCAACATAACAGCGACAATATTGCAGCACTCTTTTGCTACTACATTACTAAGGCAGCTGTTGCTTGCAACATAATACTTAAAATTTACTTTCCCGAGTCTTATTTTGATTGATTCTCCTTGCATTTAATCCTTATCACTTTGGCAAATTGGGATATACAAATGTTTCACTCCACAGGTATCTTGAATTCAGTAAACTGAATTTTTCTTCATCCTGCTATGAACTGTCAGTTGTGACTTAGATTTTGTGTTTGGTTTATTCAAACCTTTTTATATCTTTTGATCATCATTTCTGGGCTTTACTGATCACCTCATCTGGAATGCTGTTTGCCATGGTGTTGTGCTGTTCTACATTAGCCTGACGCACATGACCCTTCTGCATTCTTCATTCCAGCTTGTAGAAGGCTCGGTTACATTTGACTGTCCTTTTCTGTTGTAGTCAACCATTGTACAACTAGGACTGCAATCATTTTTCTGTTTTTGTAGTGGTATTTCATCACCTTAACTCCATTATAGTTGAGTTTCCTTAGTTGCCTTGGTGTACCTGCATCTTTAAAAAGGATTGTTTTGCCTGTCTTGACCAGTGGTCAGACAGCTGTAGCAGCTGCTATTTCTGGCCATTTGCCATACTTTGTACTTCCTACCTATAGCTGTTCATCATACGTTTTAAGCTCTTAATTAATTACCATATTTCAGTTTCCAGGTTTTACAGCCTGCATTTCCGTAGCTCATGTGGTCTGGATAGTGCATTCATTTGAATGTTTTAGCAGTTTGATGGTACCCTAACTCTTGCGGTTTCCTTTTTGCAACAGGCTTTGGAGTATTTTTGTCATTATGGAGTTGTAATTTGCATTTGGTTTATTATGGTTTGGTTATCACTAAGTCAATTTCACATCTCTGTATTTCCATAGTATAATTGTTTGACCATTCCTTTTAGTTTTTCCATCTAATAATTAATATTTCACTGATTGTAACATCCTTTACATGATTTTACAGTACAACTACCCAACCATATTTTTTGTTTTACAGTCTTCCCTTTGTGGAAGTTTATATCTTATAATAGTCTATATGATAATTTAATCTTTGGCTTTTGTTCTTGATTCTGTGCAAAGTTAGGTTCTTTCATTGTTCTGCCAACTTTGCAAGTTATAATCCAGCATTTTAATGTAGAACCTGATGGGACATCCTTTTACTTAATTCACTTGCAATGGATTTTAACATTAGTTGTCTAAGCTTGTAAAAGACCTTTATCTTTTGTCTTCCCAAACTGTCTAGACCCTCTAGATGTAATTGCAAAAAATGGACATATTTAAGAAACAAATTGTTGGGCATGGTTTAACCTTCACTCTGAATCACTGTGGTCTAGGCCACAGACTTTACTACTATAGTGTAGCATCCATCATGGGGCAAAATAATATGCAACAACGCCTGCCTCTGCCATGGGTGAAGTACTGATTACCCTCATACAGTCAGGGACAGATTGGTGTGACCTCCTCTCTTGGAGCACTTTCCCGAATCTTGTGCTTTAGTGCCAGATCTGTTCATAACAGGACTGATATTTGTTTTCAAACTATTACAGGTCGGATCTGGCATTGGCCTTGGAAACATGGTTAGATGACAGCTTTTGTAATACTGATGTGACCTTGGGGTTTTCCATGATTTAGCATCTGAGGATGGAAAAGATCATGTGCAGGATTGCAGTTATTTATTTATTTTTAAATTTATTTGAAGGTGATCAAAGTTGGGAATACCAGTTACTATGAATTTGTTATGTGAGCAGGTGCTGGATGCATCTTTATATAGTATCCACCAAGCAGTGTTAGGATGTTCCCTGAAGAGTTCACTGACTATGTCTCCTCCATGTTTGTGTACTCCAGGTAGCTCATCTTGGGGAATTTCTGCATTATGGTTGATAAGTCACTTTTTTAAACAAATTCCTTTGTATTTTGAAGGGATTCCGGTTTTACTAATGTTGTTATCTCTGCTACCCATAGACTCAGGCTTAGTCTTCTAACAGTGGTGTGATTAGTGACCTTTTTGTTGAATTGGACACATGGTCATTTCATACTTGGTCAGTTAGTCTCAGGTGGAACCCTTGGACTTGGGCCTTCTGCAGTGCAGAAGACTTGGTCTGATCACCTAGAACATTACTACTTCTGAATAACTATTCCATCTTCAAAACTCTAGTGTTACTAGTCATGCCAAGTTGGTTTGCCTTTGTAGCCAAGCCCTTGCTTTCTTACATGACACTGTGGCCCCAAGCTATATATGGCCAGTCCACCTGGGTGCTCCAGGAGACATTGTTTGATTTTGAGCTCCATGAGCTCATGACGACTAGCAGAAGGATTGAGCACAAGTGGCATTGCTCTGGTGTGCTGGCGAGAGGCTTGCCCTGGATCTCCTTTTTTGCAGTTTACTTTGATGAGATCTCGCACTGGAAGTCTGAATACTTTTCAGGAGATGTGTGCAACACCGTATCACCCAGCTGTTCTCTTCTGTATTGTGTGGAAGCTGCACAGTCCAGACTCTCTCATTACATGGAAGGCTTTATCTGCTGAAGAATCTAACTTAGCTACTTGTTGCTTTGTTCTCAAGCTTTCTCTGATCAGATCAAGAACCCACAAGCTGCTTGTTGGGGTTGTATCTGCAATCCACTGTAAGATGAGTTACCTCTTGGCAGGTGTGAGTTTTTATTCTCTATTGTGGTAATTTTATTTGCAGTATTTCTAAAAATCATACTGTCACTTATACATTGGATCCTGGACCCACCAGATGGGTCTTGGCGTACTTGCATGCAGTAGGCTCAGTTCTTTACAGTCTGACTTCATTTGAAGGTGGCTTTGATTGCTTTTATCTTGCCATGCCTTTTTGAAGACAAAAACAATCTACACAATTGCTGCTTTCTCAAATCTATCATTTCTGACTAAGGTTCCTGAGGAACTAGTATACTTAAAGTTGGAATCCTTTCTGAGATGATATCAAAGACTCCTGCCACTCTGTTTTTTCAAGCTGGGCATAGTACTGAGATGGCCCTCACTATGGTCTTTAGTGAATGTGTTATGGCGAGATATTAATCTCAGTATCTCATTTAAGTCTATAGTGCTTTTCTTTTTTTTTTGTATATTTCTAGTTAACATCCATGGTATCCAAAACTTTTTTTTAGTCTGGCTTCTTTAACTAAGTGATTTACCAGTTAATAATAGGTAGTATTAGAAAGGGCAAGGAATTAACAAAATGCTACCAAGATTGTTAATGTACTGACTTCCAAGGTGGCTGTAGACTGATCAACAGCTCAATTTCAGCTCTCCCCATGTGAAAAAAGAAACTAAGAAACAACAGCCAATGATATTGTCATCTTGAGTAAAATGTATTTATTGGTTAGTAAGCACACTGTCAGGATGCCAGAAAAGGATACATTTACAGAATCTGAAAGAAAATCAACCAGAAAAGATGAAGAGAAAACACTGTCTGGGAAGAATACTGCAGCTGTTCAGCAAAACCCAGTTCAAACTCAGGCTTTGGTACAATTTATGGCTCAAAATGAATGAACTTCAAGACTGCTCTAAGACGCACAACAAATTTATTGCAAACAAGCAAAGCTTTCGGGTATAACCCTTCCTCAGTGCTATTCCAATATAAAACTTTTCAGTACATTTAAAGGAAATCAAGAAAATCACATGATCACAGTCAGCAAGTAAAAATAACTAATTAATAAAGTATGCTTATAAATAGAATAAAACATTTTTCACTCATAAATATAATAAACTTTTTATATATTCATTCATTTCATCACAGTTATATTAATGTAGTTGTGTTAGTTTCTTAACTAAAACAGGCTTAATACTGACAGTGCTGTTAAGACCTGAAAACTGGTCAGCCTGCAGTTTTATTATCCATGCATATTCCTTGTTCTCCAATGCATTATTAGTGTCCCCACCTCTAATTTGTCTCAATACCTGTTCAATTACCCTAAATTTAAAAGAAATGCTCGGATCCACTATCCATAATGTGTTTACTTAAAGCATTTGTCAAAACCTTTCTACATATATCGGATTTGTGCTCCATTATACATTCTTTTAATTTTCTAGTGGTCTTTCCTATATAGAAGGAGTAACATTTCATGCATACTGCTAGATAAACCAAATGCATTGTATTACATGTAGCTGAACAATGGAAAATAAAATGTTCATTTGTTATTGGATGATTAAATAAAATACTGCTTGATGAAATATTAGCACAGCAACTGCAGTTTAAACAAGGAAATGGTTGGGAGGGTGGCCTAATGGTTAAGGTGTTTGTCTTGCAAACACAAGGTGCAGGGTTTGAGTCTCACAAGGGATAATTGGCTAGGCTTAAAATGGCTTGCAAGAGCAGTTAGCTTAGTACTAATCTATGAACCTATGGAAATGTACCAAACCTTCCAAAATCATTCTTAACAATTTTAACATCTTCTTCTTCTTTTGGCTTTTCCCGGTTAGGGGTCACCACAGCAGATCATCTGTCCGCTCGTGATTGGCAGTAGAGTTTTACGGTGTCGAGTTGCCAGCCTGGTGCCCAGCCTTCCACAGAAGGGACACACTCATGCACACACTCACACCTAGGGCCAATTTAGAGTGTCCAGTCCATCTACAGCATGTCTTTGGGATGTGGGAGGAAACCGGAGCACCCGGAGGAAATCCACACGACCACAGGGAAGACATGCAGATTCCACACAGAAGGCACCCCATCTGAGAATCGAACCCGAGAACCTCTTGCTGTGAGGTGGCAATGCTAACCGCTTCACTACCGCAGCCGCCAAGCAATTTTAACATCTAATTTTTAAATTATACAAATTTCTATACACAAAACTCAGTCTATTGCCCAGGGGTCTTTGCAGTTCTGGCATAATTAACAAAAATATTCCAATTCTTCCTAATTATTTTGTCTACTTCAGCAGTCCTGACATTAAATGTTGTTACATACCTAATCAAATTAGCATTTGTTTTATTTATCTTATGACTTTGTTCTGTATAAAAAATAGGTTTAGTTGAATTAGTCCTGTAATGAAGTATATCTCTTATGGCTATGTTATTTCACAGGAACATGTGCATTTATTGAAAACCTCAACATACATTCATAACATTCATAACATGTGTCAATAATGACCAAGATAAAAATGCAGGGTAATGAAGCAGAAATGAGAAACTGGAGCTTCCCCATCTACATGTTTACAAAGAGAGGAATTTAAGGAGTGGGTGGTGGAAATTGTTTGACAATTTTTAGGGAAGATAGAAATTTCTTCAGAAGTTATAGCTAGTGAGTGGAATAAAATGAAGGTGGAGTTCAAAAATAGGGTAGCAATAAAAGAAAGAGAGATATGGTTAAGAATTATTTAGAGACAAAGGTTTTGCAAATTTCACAGAAGAAGAAGAGGTGCAGTTACAGATTACTACAGAGAAAATAAAGGAGTATCTGGATAATATGCATGGGTTTGGAATGATTGCACTACAGCAACTGTTTTTTGATAATAATTTCAGAGCGCAAAAACTTTTAGCGCAATGACTTAGGCAACAGAAAGTCAAAAGGGTTGTTGCTAAACTTAGGGAGCCTATAACAAGAAAAATAGCTAGACATCCTGTAGCGGTATTAGAGGTATTTCAGAAATTTTATGAAAAGTTGTATGAAGCAGAACAACGTGGAAATCAAAAAAAGCAGAAATGGAAATATTTATGGAATACTTAGATGTGCCAGGGTTTGAGGTTAAGACAGGAGCAGGTGAGATAAAAACACTGGTATATAATCAATCTGCAGGAACTTCTCCAGGAGTAAATGGTATTCCTGTGCAAGTCTGGAAGCTAGAAGGGAAGAAAGGGATAAAGATCTGGAAGGTTTTATTTAACAATATTTTAGAAGGAAGGGAAATCACCTACCTCCTGGAAGAAAGCTCAGGTGGCTGTAATACCTAAAGACAGGAAGGACTCATCAGACCCAGCTTCATAAAGATCCATTTCAATTTTAATTCATAATTATAAAGTGTTTATGTCTGAAATAACTAAAAGAATGGGAAAGATGTTGCCAAAATTGATAGATACTGTTGGTGGATCTTGATGCAGACAAGGCATTTGACAGAGTAGTGCAATGGAAGCATTTGCATTCCCTAATACAATAACATGGTTAATTAGGAGGATATATGAGGGATCAGAGGCAAAAATTAAAGTGGGAGGGAAGTTGAGTCTGAACAGAGGAACCAAGCAAGGATGCCCTTCTCCCTTTTTTATTTACTCTACATTTAGAGCCATTGGCAAATAAGATAAGGGATTCAAGGATATAACTGGTATAGTATTCAGGAAAAGTGGGCTTTATTTGAAGATGATATTATTTTCTGTCTGATAAAACTAGAAAAGGACATCTCAGTGTTATGGTACATTCTGAGATGGTTTTAAGTCTTTTCAGGATGTAAAATGAATGAAGACAAAACAAAGACTATAGCTGTAAACTATGTACCCACACATGAAGTGGTTCAGCAATACCCATATTTATGGGGCCATGATAAAATGGATTACCTTGGAGTAGATGAAATTATGGCAGCTAAAGGATATGTGGGAACAGACTAAACAAAAGATAATATAAGAACTGAGAAACTGGAAGCTCTTGTTCATGGATATGGATAGCAAGATAGAAGCAGTGAAAATGTATTTAGTCCCTTTGGTTTTAAATGAACAACCAAGTAGTACAACACTAACAAAACCCAAACTGTGTAACAAAAAAACAAAAACGTTGCCACTCCGAGGTAGCAACAGGAGTTATGATGAACAGCTACGCACTTTCATTCCTCACACCATACAGAACTTCATCAGAACTGTTTGTAAAATCCTGACAACCACATTATATAACAAAAATAAGCAATACTCAATTAAGTCGCCAATAATGCACTGTTAAACACCAGTAAATACATGTATGCCAATACTAACCAATGGTAAAAAAGTTCAGCTGCAAATGTTCCATAAAAAATCATTACGTAAAATACCATACAAGAAATAATAATAATAAAGCTCTTATTAATACACACAACTAACAAGAAAATAACTTTTCTTAAAAAAAATTACACTGTGTCCCTTTTCATTTGTAACAATCTCTATACAGAGTCCTTGTCATTTAAACCAGGTGTTGTTGTGGCATCAAGCAACAACTGCCAGTGCAGTTCCCCTTGAATCTAACAACACTTCCAAAGTACCATCCCAGTGGATGGATTTACCTTTTACAATATAAAATACAAATGAATTAAAATTGGAACAGCTAATAGAATGTTTGTACAATGCATTGGTCTCCTCCCTTTACAATGCATATACATGTTGGTAGATTATTTGCCTAGGAGAGTTCTGAGTTTTCCCTGTATCTGGTATTTATTAACAAGGTTTCCTTGTGAGGAGATCATGTTTGACTAATCTTATCCAGTTTTAAAATAACATATGTTGCTCAATGGACTTGGGCCTTGCTAGTGGTGTTATTTACCTGGATGTGGTGAAGGCCTTTGGTTCTATTCTCATGACAGAATACTTGATATTATGTTAAAACTTAGTATGAATATCTACACTGTACACTGGGTTAGCCAAATGGCTATCAGGAAGGAAATTAGGGGGTGAGAATAAGGCCTTCTTTTCCAAAATAAGAAATGTTGATTGGGAGTCCCCCAGGGGTCTATTGTTAGTCCCATGTTGTTTGGACTATTGATGTTTGAGTTTCCAGTATGTGATAGCACCTGGCTAAGTAAATTTACAGGTGACTCTAAGGTGGGGGGTATATTTATGATCATAATAAATTACAAAATTAGCTAGGCATTACATTCAGGTGAGTCACAAAAACTTGGTATGCAATTTTAATTCCAAGAAATGCAGTCTGATGCATTTTGGTTCTGGAAGCAACCATTATCCTTATGATCTGAATAATGAAATTTTGACCTCAGTAAGTCCCATTAGAGATATAGAATACATTGTAGAAATTGCTTTGGAGTTTGATGATCATATCAGGAGAATGGTGAGAAAGTGCTGTTTTTCAAAAGACATCTTAGAGTGCTAGTAGTTGAGAGGAAGAAGTCTTGATTCCACTTTTTATCTCTACCAGACAGCCTGTTATGCAATACTGTGAGTCTTTCAGTTGTTGTAACACTTGCCAAATAAGTAGAGTTGAGCGAGTCCAGAAGATTGTCACTAGGCAAGTGAGAGGATTGAAAAACCTTGGTTGTAAAGAGAGGTTGGAGACTCTTTCCTGTACTCAGTCGGCATTACGCTTTTAAGAGGTGACTTGATTCCTGTGTACAAATCAGTAAGAAATGAGGCATAACCATTACATTGCATCCATGAATTTTTGAGGTATAGCATCAATACCATTTATTACAATCTACATGTAATTCTTCCTGATGTTAAAAAATTATTAAGATCATGTATTTCCATCATAGACCAGGAACATTATGGAACTCTCTCCCTAAGGATATAAGGGAAGTTGGAAGTGTCAAACTTCAAATTCACAATAGATAAATGGTATAGAAATGTTGGTTGTATTGGTCTAGCTGTTTGCAAACTCTTGACTTTCCTATCTTGTTTCATTTTGATTTCATTGGCTAGCTGCCTCTTCTTGTTATTTTATTGGTGTTTTATTTTTATATTTTCATTCTCATTTGCATATGCTTCCGAAATACAAGGGGATGTAGCGTAATGGAACAGGTTGAATAAGGTACTTTGTGGCTTATCTATTGCTTTCCTCTATACCTATCACTCCTGTGTGCTTTTATCTGTGTTTTGATGTGTCTGAACTCATAATTTACAGCTAGTTCCTCTAGCTTAATGTAGTATTTATGCATAAACTCACCGTCTTTTTTGCCTTGCACTACTGAACTTGAATGTTTCATATTTTGAATTTTTCCCTTAAGCTTAAAATGGTAGTTTCACTTGTCCAAAACACTTTGGAATCTGTCATTAGGTCATGCTATATTATGTTTTCTATTCACTACTTTCCACCTACAGTTAATCTGAGATCTCATGTGTATGTTTCTGCATAATTCTGAAATCTGTCTGTAGACTTGTAGCCATATTTTGTGTGCCATTGTATATTTCAGATACTGGCAGGCTAAGCCATATACAATGTTCCCAGTTATAACTACTGATCTTTACTTAATATTGTATGCCTTTCTGTGTTAGAGATAATCCTTATGAATTGTTTTAAAAGCTGTTTAGCTTTAATGTTTTTTATCTTGATTGCTGTCTTCTGCTTCACTTCTGTTGTTTGACAAAA
This sequence comes from Protopterus annectens, assembly GCF_019279795.1. NCBI lineage: Eukaryota > Metazoa > Chordata > Ceratodontiformes > Protopteridae > Protopterus > Protopterus annectens. Next base: position 236,862,455 of record NC_056745.1, read on the forward strand.
AGTTAGTTACCATATGAAATAATACAAAAAAGCTTTAGCAAACAGTTTACATCTAGTGAATAAAATAATTTCCTTCTCACCAGCTTCCATATCATCATGCCTTCTGACAGCACAGATCCACAGGCTTGACATAAGCAGTATATAAAATTGGAGTCTCTGGTATATTCTTGGGGATATCATGCAAATCAATGCAGTTTTTTTTTTTTTTTTTTTTTGTAAATTAAAAAACATGGATTAGGATGACTTTTGGCAGTCATGAGTTCACTTTATTGAATGAATAAATTTCAGTCCTTACAGACACACTGATCTTCAAAAGCCATCTAGAGATATACTTAAAGTTGTTTTAAGAGGAAGTGGTACTGTTTGTCACAGGCCAGATGATTGACACTCCAAATGTCAGACCTGAAAAATTACTGGCAACATGTCATGACAGACAGACTCTGAGAAGAACGAGTAGGTGAGCGTTGCGTTTTCTTCACTTACTTCCTCTTCTCCATGTTTGTGCGATCTTGGAGTTGGTACATATATTGTGTGGAATGTAGGGCTTGCCCCATTCTAGCTGTTCTAGGGGGCGAGCCCACCTGCATATTAAAATATATTTGCTTTGTGATCTTGGAAGCATTACTGTTTTGACTTGTAGCTTTCCAGGGTTTTAGATGCTTTGGGTTCACAAAAATCATGTCAATTAAATGAAAGACTATTATTCACAGTAAGCGTCTTTTAAGAATCTTTTTTTTTTTTTGTACATCATATTCCCACAGAGAATAATAAACCAATTAATCGCCAGTGAGGAACAGCCATATAATTCGGTGTTTGCATAATTTCATGCATCTTCACTTCCTTAATTTCCTTTTTGATTCATTCATCAACGAGTGACTATCTTGCAACCACATCCTGGACCATTCACAAATCATCACTGCTTTTCTGTTGGGAGAACAGACTGTGTCAGAGCCTTTCCGAGTCTTCATTTACACTGCAGCTTCAAAGGATCACATGGCCATTAGCTCTCATCTTAAGAAAATACTATTTATTAAATAACGTTGCTGAATGGCATTCTAGGTTTTTTTGAACATTATTGGTAAAGCCAGCTGTTTCAGGAAAGTCATGAGCTAGCCACCTGACCATGAGCAAATGGACATTACATTATTTTATTATACTGTAGGAGACAGGGTGTCTTAATTTAACTTTCCCATAGTAGATTTTCACAAGAGATGCTCAGGGGGTGAAAAAGAAGCCTTAACTGTATTCCCTTAGAGTAGGAAAATGATTGGAGATGGAGAGGAAATTCCAGCAACTCCCCAAACAACACAGGAAACCTTGTGTATACTGTGTAATTGTCCTCCTAGGGTTGGATTTCAGGAAGTGGTGTTTTGATTAAGATGTAGCACATTTATGTTCTTATGGCATAAACAAGGTCATAAAGCTCTTTCTCTGAATTGTTCTGGACTAGTCTTGGCTAATTAATTAATGTCAGTTTTCCGTATTCATGACACTGAAAAAAAAATTGGGGAAGTACCTTACACTAGGCTTAATCCTAGATCTTCTAACCTCACTGTTGGGAGAATTTTTAAAATAGTCAAACTTCACCACACCCATGCAGATGGACAATGCAGTTACAGCTACTGAATCCTGCACAAATGCACTCTATAAGCACTTGCACGACTGCATGGATCATGCTATCCCAAACAGAACCAAGATGCTATCCTCCAAAAAAAGGAAGCCAATCTGGTGGTCCCCTGCCATAAACAAACTTTACAACAGAAGAAACTTTTGCAAAAGAGAGTAAGATCCCATGAGTGGAGGAGCTCCCTGGTCAGCATCAGTAAGAAGCTGAGATCCCTTATAAGATCCTCCAAATCTAGCTACGAAAAACTCGCCACTGATTCTAAGGACATCCACAAAGCATTCTATAGCTATGTCAAGAATCTCAATGGCAACACCCAGATCTGCCCTCAGTTTACAGCACAACGGCACGAAAATTACAGAATCAACTGATATTGCCAACATCCTGGCAGATAGGTTCAGTGCTAACTTTACCCCCTTCTCACCCCCTAAACAGCCCATATCTATACAGTAAGATGCAGAGACCCTGTAATTGCAACTACGCAGGTAAAAGCTGCACTCTCTAAAGCAAAAAACACAGCATCCATGGGACCGGACAACATCCCAGGCTGTGTTTTACATGAACTTCAGAACAAACTGGCTTCCCACCTAAGCACCATGTTTAATCATAGACTCACATCAGGCTTTGTGCCCACTGAATGGCACACAGCAACAGTTATCCCACTCCACAAAGGGGGAGCCACCACTGATCCCGAGAACTATTGCCCTATTAGCCTGAAGAGCCTGGTCTGCAAGGCCATGGAATGTATCATCATGGAACTCATAAACAAAGATATTGATAACCTCCAAACTCTGCACCCCACCCAGTTTGGGTTTGTGAAAGGAAGATCATGCCTCCTGAACCTGATTGACTTCTTTGAGGCAGTTACCAAAGCCGTAGACGAGGGTAAGGTGGTTCACACAGCCTATCTTGACCTCACCTAGGCTTTCGACACTATCCCCTATTCTGGAGTTATAGCTAAACTCATTAAACTAGGTATAAATCCCTACATCACAAGATGGGTTGCCAACTGACTCACTGACAGAACCCACACTGTAAAAGTTGCAGACTCCAAGTCTGACTTCAAACCAGTGACAAGTGGAGTACCACAGGGATCAGTCCTGGGACTTCTCCTGTTTGATATCTACTTCTCTGAAGTACAGGCTAACACAGAAGGCCTTTGGCTAACGAAGTTCACAGATGACTGCAAACTAGGAGCCATAGTCGAGTCAGCAAATGATGTGGACATCCTACAGAAGGGCCTCACTGAGTCAGGTGCCTGGTGTCAGAGCCATGGCCTCAAGCTCAATGCCAAAATGTGCATTGTCATCCCCTTTGGTAAAAACTCTGTACCCATGAACTACCACATAGGCGACAGTCTACTTAACACCGAATGTGTGATAAGAGACCTTGGGACCCGGACCCAGATGGACAGTAGTCTCTCTTTTGATAATCACATCACCACAGTAGTCAGGAAATCCTTCTACATGGCACACACCATCACAAAAGGGTTCTCTTCCATGAAACAAAGAGGTCATTGTTCCCTTCCACTCGACACTCATTAGACCCATTGCAGAGTACAAAGCCTCTTTTGGAATGTACCTCACAAGACCTCTGCAGCAGCTGGAAAGGCCACAGAAGTACCTCACGAAGAGGATTACTGTCCTCAAACAGATGCCCTACACTGACCATCTCAAAAAACTCCAGCTTTACTCCGTAACATATTGCCTACTCCAAGGTGATCTCTGCCTAACATATAAAGCTATGTCAAACCTAGAGCTGTTGGACATGCTACACCTAAAAAAATCCCAATCCCTCTGAGCTACATGCTCTAGGGACCTAATCCTTGTCACCACAATAAACAGGACGTGCTGGAGGGATAGATTTCCTGTCCCAGAGACTTCCCATAATCTGGAACAAGATACCCATCTATGTCAAGCAAAGTTCCTCATTAGCACTCTTCAAGAAAAATCTTGATGTGGATGGGAAATAGGAAACACACTCCGGGGATCACTTCTGTGGCTCTGCTCGACAGGGGCACAGGAAAATAACTTTCTTGGGTGGCGTAAGCCAGGGAACTTTGTTGGCTAGGCTTACTTAGGCCCTTTGCCGATAGCCTAGTACCTACCTATGAACCTGCAGTAGTACCATACTTTGTCTTTGCACAGACGTAAATTCCTACATGTCTTCTCACCGGATTTGAACCTTGGGCTATCCAATCAGATATAAAAGTGCCATTTTAGACAGAAATTCAAGTTGCTGAATATCTGTTATGTTGTATATCTACTTAGCTTAAGTCTGGTTTTGACCAATCTCCTTTACTGATCTACAGTCTTCAGAAGAAATATGTTCATTCTTAAGTCATCCATCCTGCCATATAGTTAGTTTGTGGGAGATGGTGTTGAGGTTTGGGAGGTTTAGTTATATTATTATTACAAAGATATGTGTCTGGAATATTTCTCCGCGGGCCTCCACTGGAAATTGGCTTTGTTCCAAGTCGGACTTTCCCGGTTAACAAATGTTAAATAAATAAACTATGGATTGTGGAGTTGTATTTTTCTGTATTTTTCAGGTGTTTTGGCTACTTTTTTGAGGGGGGATGCTTGCTGGACTGTGCAGTATCACAAAAGTGCAGGTTGGAGTGATTTTGCCCTTTCCTGCAGCATTGTGTGAGTTTGAAGTTGATATATTTAAGTAGAGGGGCCACCCAGGAAAACACGTTTTTCTTTTCTTCATCAGTGGATCAGGAATCTGTCTTTTTATTTTGAGGTTTATTAAATGTGGCCATCTTTAAATATATGCTAACAATGTTTTTGCAGGTCATTATGCAATATGAGGTAACCTAGCGCATATAACGAGAAATGGCCATTCCTCTTAATCGTTTGTAATCCTGTGGGAGTGAATGATTTAAATGTGATCTTTAGGTGCTGTCTGTATTTCTGATTATATTTTTTTATCCTTTAGGGAGTACGAGATATCCTTACCTCTAAGAAGAAGTGGCAGGCAGAAGAAAAGATTGTTTATACACTGGTTTCAGTACCACATGGGAATGATATTGCTTCTCTGTTTGAGTTGGATGCTACTACACTTCAAAGAGCAGACTGTATGGTTCCAAGGTAATACTTCCTACAAAAAATAAGTAAATAATAATAAAATCACAAAGTAAAAAAATGAAAATATGTTTTGGAAAAACAATGAACATGTATTGAAATATTGAAAAATAAGGGTTAGATATTTATAAAAATAGCAGCATAACAATGCATCAAATTTGTATTAAATTATGTAAGCAGTTTAATATTGTTTAGTAGGTTAGCGGAAGAAAAAAAAAATTAAGCAAGTTAAGAATTTGCGGCCATTTGTGGTCAGATTAAGTGAAGAAGATTGAAGAAAGCTAAAAGAGCTTTGTGGACAGAGACCAAGTGATAAGAGAGGGGGATAGAGTTGATAGCCATGAATAAAAAGAACATTCAAGCCTATAGCACCTTTTTTTATCAGTTCACACCTATGGCTCCTTATGGTGTCCAGGCCTTATGTTTGGACCTGGCTTCTTTAATGAACTTACTTAACAGATAATGGCTGTATTAGAAGGTGCAAGGAGTTATTAACAAAATAACACTAAGATTGTTAATATAAGATGTTCTGCAGTAGTGAAATGAATTACTGTTTGACAATTATTATTCATATCTTCATATTTATGTTAATAATTTTATAACTGAGAGCCCTACATGTTGAGTGGAATGGTATGATATGCCATGGTGGGAGACGAGAAAATTTGTTGAGATTGTCCAGTTATATCACACTATACCTGAAATATTGGTAGGTGATGTGTTAATAATTATAAAAATAAACAATATTTCCCACTGTACTTAGTACTTTAGAAGCCAAGTGACTTAAATTGTTGCATGACATCAGGTAAAACCTTAGATGCTGTTGAAGAAAACCGTCCTTGATATTTACACTGTAAGTTCCACATCTTGTGAGATATTCATTGTTTATAATCCTAATTATAAAATTACGCATACATCTTCACATGTCTGTAAATATCTCAGTAAACATGGACTCAATGTAGAATGTATGCCTTTTTTAATTTCTCCCAAGTCTTTTGGGTTTCTAATACCATGACAGGAATGGACCCCGTTCCTAAGTCAAAGTACGATTAAAGTTCTTGAAATTAGTATTGTTTCACTCTTTGATGTTAGCCAAAAGTGCTCTTTGCAGCACCCGCAATGTGCCCAGTAATGACTTCTCCTGCAATTCGTACGGTGTTACATGAATTAGTAACATATCTAAATATGACTGTAAATTCTTTTTTATAAGACCAGTTGCTCCTTCTACTGTCAGTTGCTCCTACTACTATTGGAACTGTCTGGGTATCTTTCTTTCACATGGCTCTCATTTCTGCCTACAGATCGAGGTATTTTATGACTTTGTGTCTCTCTCTGTACGCAAGACACTGAAGTCACTATGTGTGGTAATTTCAATGATCAATGCTACTTTTGTCCTCTTTTCGTGGACCACTATATCCGGTTTTCTAGCATCTATGTTTTGGACTGTTGGTATTGGGTGATGTGATGTAAACTTCATCATTTTCTATGATTCTCTGTGGCTCATGTTTCCAGTATTTTTCAGCCACTTCGATACCATAATGTTTGCACAATCTCCAGTGTAACAATCTCGCCACATTATTATGCCTTTCAGTATACAGTCCCATTGCCATTAGAGAGTCGCAACCAGCAATAAGGTGTGTGACTGTTTCCAATTTGGTTCCACAAAACCTACATATGTCTGTTTCTCCCATGTGTTCAGTGGACTTAGTAAACCAGTGTGTACGTAGCCCACTGTCTTGGGCTGCCAATATTAACCTTTCATTTCTTGATGTAAATTCACCTCTCCTTAACCATTCCTGCATTCGTTCTTGATCAACATGAGGCTCTTCCAGAAGTTTTCTATACTTGCAAATATATTTGTTTTTTCCACATTTCTCGCCTTCTCATCTGGTCCTTCACCTTATATTCTTTCTTTTGTTTTTTAGCACATTCAGTTGCTGCCTGGTTTTTATCCACTTCTGGTTTGATTTCCATTCCTGCTTGACGTCGATATGCTTCTGCTAAATTAAGCAGAGATGTCATCTTAGATTTATTCTCCTCATGTTTCAAAACCTTCCCCACATTTGGATCTTGTGAGGTCAGTAGATATGTGTGGAGTCCCACGATTACAGATCTGTACATGTAATCAATTTCAAGGAGGCCCATCCCTCCTTCAGAATGGGGAATATATAATCTTGGTATACACTGATTTTTATAACTCATTTAGTGAGCATGAAGCATCCTTCTTGTTTTAATATCCAGTCTATCCAACACTTTTTGGGGCCAGTCAGTCACTCCAAAACTATAAGTTAGGACAGGAAGAGCAAAGTGATTTATAGATTGGATCTTATTCCTAGGTGTCAGTGCTGTTTTCAGGATTAATTTAAGTCTTCTAAAATACTCCTTACTAAGCTTTATTCACATTTGTTCATGTTTTATTGCTGATCCTTCATCAATTCCCAAGTATTTATACACCCCCTCTTGCTCAAGTTCTTTTATATCACATTTTTGTCCCAAACTGATGTTTTCCTGGTGCTGCAATTTTCCTTTTTTAAAGGTTGCTTTTGCACATTTATCAAGACCAAATGACATTCCAATATCATCTGAAAAAGTTTTGACAACCTGAAGTTGTGCTTTCAGTTCCTCATCTGATGAGCTATACTATATATGGAGCTATCCCTCCATAGTCTGTTAACTTATAGTGAGGATGTGAAGGTATTGGTAGAATTTCATATGTGAAACCTTATGTCCAGTTAAGTAAAAAAAAATATTCCAACAATATATATCTAGGTTTTACAGTTTCTAAGATATGGTAATTTGTTTGTGGAAGTTTAGCAAAACATATAATTTTGAGTTTTTGTGCATTTTAACATATTATATTAATATTTATGGAAAGACTATGAATGCATTATCACTGTAAAGAACACCTCTTGCTGATGACATTGCTATTTGTACAGTTATAAGAACATTTATTGTTCACAAAATATTGACTTGTTTATTTTATGTCTTTTAAATGTGTTTATTTCCCAGAAAATGCTTGGGAATGCAAGATGTGTGTAGGCTGCTAGAGGTGTGATATTCCTAAACACATAGGTGTTAAAGGACATTGACAGTACAACTACTTCCTCCACAGTCTGTTAACTTCTAGTGAGGATGTGAAGGTATTGGTAGGAAAGGACCTTAATAGGTGGGTAAGAAGCTTCCTTGAGTGGGGCCTATCCAGGTGTGTTGGAGATGTGGTTTCAGTTATGTTGTAAACATGGTTGAATTAAGATTGTTTGATGGCTGCCAGAACTGAGTTCCAAATTTTGGATACAACGTTAGAATGGAAAGTGTCATCCTCAGTGTTTAGGGTTTTAGTTGCTGAGACCAGATATTTGTCTGACAATCATAGCTGCCTGTTTATTTCATGGAGGTAACTGTAATGTTGAGTGGACTATCTCATTTAAGAAAGATGTTCAACAATTATTTTTATAACCAGGCTTACTGTTGATGGAGATTGCTACACCACAATGTTTTTCTTCTTTCAGAAAATTGTTTCACTACATTATAGATTTCTTCTTGTTAAACTTTTTCAACATTTTTTAAATATTTCTTTTTTGTAATTAACTCATCAAACATACATTTTCTGCTAACTCTGAATTTTTGTTCCGTTTCAGGAATTCTTATGTGAGACTTCGACATCTTTGCACAAATACATGGGTGACTAGTACAAACATTCCTATAGATACTGAAGAAGAAAGGCCTGTTATGTTAAAAGTAAGTGTCTTCTTACTTCCGGGCAGTAGAGCAGCATATTAAGAAAATAAAACCTCTTTGTCTGCAACTTTGAATCCATGCTTGACTTGGACTTGAACTTAAGTGATTAACTCTTTGGTGTTGCTATGTAACCTGACTGTTACTTGGCTGTGTTTATTTTTAATATTCATCTTCTACTATGTGAGGAAGTTAGACATTTGATGTGACATAATAAATGGAACCTGAAGATTTCAAAAAAGCAGTAATCAGATCATTGAAATGAAAACAAAACTATGGGAACCTTACAGTTTTTTTTTTCTTGCATAATGGCTGAGTGTTACTTCCTCTTCTTTCAGTTTTTGGGGATATCTTTATCTAGCTTTCACAAAATGATGTTTTTCAACAAGTGTTATTATTTAAGCCAAAACAGTACCCTTAGTAAAGATCTGAGTTTTGAGTACACCATTTGGTTGGTCTTCAAGTACCACCTATGCATAAGAGCCCAGTCTGGGGCAGGCTCCCTACTGCATGTTTTCACTTTTTTTTTTCTGACCATGATCACTTCCTGGAAATCACTCTACTCTACCCTCTTGAACCAGAATGAATTGATTATTCTTTTGGACTTGGCCTACTAGTGCTGTAGTGGAACCTAGGAACTGAGACCAATAAAATAAAGCTGGTTGGCATGGAAGAAAGAAGTGTAGACCTGTTGTGGTGTGGGATGTGCTTTTTGTCATTCTAACTCCTTCCCTTTGGTGATGAGTGGACGTGGCTTGCAGTAGTGGCACAGTGCCATGCTTGCATCTAAACCAACTACAGTGCTAGGTTTTCTTTGTCAGGTTAAAGTGTGTTTCCTCAGTCCTGCAGCTTCTCATTCACCTGACCTACCTGGATCTACAATGACATGCCACCTACCAGTAAACTCAGTGGCATGCTGGGAACTGAAAATCATTGAAATACTAAGTCCCTGAAAGTGTGGACAACATTCCTCACAGAACATTTTTTTTAAATAAATCTTTGTTTGTATTTAATAAATGTAACACAGTAAATCAAATTAAATAAAGAACTAAATAGCATTTTAGCATAAGTAAACGTCATGACTAACACTGAATGACTATCTTATTACACTATTTACAGAGCATGCCTCTATGGCCTAGAATTTACGATCCTTCACAACCTAAGTCATTACAAGCCGTACTGTGTATTACTTGTTGCAGTAATGCTACATACAACCCAGACTATACCTTTGGCTATGTTTTAAGAGATATTATTCAATCACTTCAGTAATAATGCTAGCTTTGCCAGTATTTGAAATTTGCAAAGTTCCTTTTAGACTTTAAATAAATAGTGTTGATTTAATTTGGGCCCAAAACAGTGGATATATTTAACAGTTCTTCTGACGGAGATATAATTAATTTCTCCCAGTTCTTGGTTATTATCTTTCAAGCTATCTCTAGAGTACACCAAAGGATAGGGAATTATGAGTTGTAAATATAATTAGGAATTGGTGCATTAAATGAATGAAATGTCCAGACAGTATAAAATTGACTGAGTATAATGTCTGAGCAAAGGATTATAGCTAAGTATAGTAAAGGATTATAGTTAAGTATAGTAAAGGATTATAGTTAAGTATAGTAAAGGATCAGCTCTGCATTTAATACATTAATTCCTGAACTTATTCACTTGAAACTCACCCGCTTTCCGTTCCTGCTTCCACCTGTCAGTGGATCACCTATTTTCTGACCAATACGAAACAGCAGGTGAAACTGGGGAAATGTACATCTAGCTATCACACGATTAATTTAGGTGCCCCCCCCAGGGATGTGTGCTCTCCCCACTGCTATTCTCCCTCTACACTAATAACTGCATCTCTAAGGGCCCCTCTGTCAAACTTATTAAATATGCAGATGATACAACCACTACTGGGGTCATCAGGAATGGTGATGAGTCTGCATACAGATGGGGAGTTGAGCAGCTGGCCCTTTGGTGTAGTCAGAATAATCTGGAGGTGAACACACTGAAAACTGTGGAGATGATAGTGGGCTTCAGGAGTGGTCCTATAATACTATCCCCCCTCTTTATATTTAATACTGCTGTCAGTTGTGGAAACCTCATAGTTACTGGGATCTGTAATCTCCCGGGACTTGAAGTGGGAGACCAATGTAGGGTCCATCATAAAAAAGTCATAACAGTGAATGTACTTTCTGTGACAGCTGAGGAAGTTCAGCCTCCCACAGGAACTGTTGATTCAGTTCTATACAGCAGTCATTGAGTCTGTTCTCAGCTCATCCATAACAGTGTGGTTTGGATCTCTGTCTAATCATGACAAAAATAGGTTACATTGAATAGTCAGGTCTGCTGAAAATATCACTGGTGCTAGTTTGCCCTCTTTACAGGAACTGTACCATTCCAGAGTCATGAAAAGGGCAGGGAAGATCATCACCAACCCTTCACATCCAGGCCACCATCTTTTTGAACTACTACCATCAGCCAGGAGTTATAGATTAATACACACCAAAAATAGCAAATATAAGAAGCAGATAAAAGAACATCCCCCCCCCCCACACACACACACACACACACACACACAGGCCATCAAGTTCATAAATGGTTAATTCAGCTTATTAGGCTGGGTATTCTTTCTCCCCAAGCCTCTGAGGGTGCAATATTGTTTACTTATTGTTAATACTTGTTTATTTCAGTATTTCTTGCACTGAGTTGCACTGGAATCAAATTGCTTGTATGTGTGCATACTTGGCCAATAAATGTTATTCTGATTCTGATTGACAGCTGTTTCTTCTACTTCTGATAAATAGAAAGAATTAAACAACTTTTAACGAAGATTGGACTCTTTTTTGGAAAGTCCCCAATAAATGCCCCCATATTGTAGGATACCCCACACACATTCTCAGGCTTATATATACCTACTTCATGGTCCCACAATAATGGAGAAGTGGGTAAACTCCACTGTCATGGAAAGGACATGTATACATTCATTGTTAGATTTACTCTCTATAACTTGTACTAAAAGGCAGAGATTCTCAGAATTTCGAAACCTGATCACACATTTAAATGGTTATTCATCTAGGATAAAACTGTTATTACTTTCACTAAATATTTAACGTGATATCTTCCTGCAGTAGTCTACCCCAAGTATATATTATACAAAAGGCAGTTGGTATGAAATTATACAATTTTAATGATTTCTTAAAAAAATAATTATAATTGTCTTGTGATAAGCCTCTGGTTGGTAGATATACAGTGTATTAAAATTTGTCATGAGAGGTCAAAGGTTTGACAGCTAAATGTTCATTTATACTGATAGCTGAACACTTGCAGTTGAGTGAAATATTTGCTCGGAATGTGTGCTGTGCAAGGGTAGTTGGACACAACAGGGTATGATTCAACATAATTATGCGAACAATTACATGTTTAGAATATGAAACTGAGCATTTTTTAATATTTTCATTGGAGGAGTTGTTTTAGTTTATACTTAATGGCTTTATAGTAGGAGTTATTATTATAGTAGGAGTGATTACAGGGCAGTAACACACTTGGGGATTATAAATAATTTGCTATAATGAAAAGAAGTACTCATCACTTTGAAAGTGTCTTACATTCCTGTGATAGTGAGATGTTAGAGTGGGAGAAGAAGATCAGCATTAAGAACGCATGCAGAATCTTGCTGCTTTTCCATATCTTTATATAAAAAAAAATATATATATATATATATATATATATATGGATTCTCTTCAGAAGCTCAAAATACTGAAATATTGAATTTCAGTATTTCGAAGCCAGAAAGCTGAATCCACAAACCACGAAAACTCAAAACCGCGAAATTCAAAATCTCGAACTTCTGGAGATTTGGAATTTCATGGTAATACCACACACACACACACACACACACACACACACACACACACACACACACACACACACACACACACACACACACACACTATTCTCCCCACACACACATACATAACCTCTCTACTACATGGAAGCAGGGGGGCAAGTAACCCTGCATTCCCCATGTGGGGGGCTGCACCCCCCACCCCCCTACTTAAATATTCTCACTCCGAGGTCGCACTACATATAAACACACATAAAACACCACCACACAAGCTACATTCTCCTCGCACATACACATCACAGCAACAAAACACACTGACACACACCACAGCCCCTACCCAAAACCCTTAACACATGCACACACCTACCTGAATACATAACCACAGCGAAAGGTCAGAAGCGCAAAATTCAAAAACTCCAGTATTTGAGGTTTTGAATTTCACGCCTCTAAACTTTCGCTGTTCTCAGGATTCGGCTTTCTGTGCTCGAAATACTGAAATTCGATATTTCAGTATTTCAAGCTTCTGAAGTGAATCCTTATATATATATATATATATATATATATATATATATATATATATATATACTATGAATACATACATATAAATATGATTTCAACAATTTGCTAAGTTTCTGGTGTCATTCTAAGGGGATCCAGTATCTGTCTGCCTGGGATGACATGACTGACGGACCTCGATGGTTTGCCAGAGATGGCCTGCATCTGTCACCCCTGGGCTTCCGGATACTGGCCACCCTTTTTGCCTTTTTTTAGGCGGTGTTCCAAAGATCAAATTGCCACCATAACAGCTACAAATAAATGCAGTCTGAGGGTCATGCTGCTCAACGTTAGAAGTCTTAATCTCAAAATACACTCTCTTGAAGCACTCCATAAAATGGAGAACATCGACATTTGTGCTGTAGCAGAGACCTGGTTCAAGGCAGCAGAAAGGACCTTTGCACTACCAGGCTATAACTCATTCCACACCTTTCAGCCCCAGAACTTGGACCAAAGATGATAGTGTTTCCATATTCATAAAGGATGTGTACACCTCCAGACTGGTAGCCCAACATAATGCATCAGAGATACTTCAGGTGCAGCTAACATTGGGTAAGAAAGTGATTCAGGTCATAGCCTGCTATAGGTACCCAACCACATCCCAAGACTCACACTCCATGTTCCTAAGCACCCTGGAGAATATTAGGGTCCAACTTAACACTCTTATACTAGGTGACTTCAGTTACCCCTCCATTAACTGGGAAAACTACTCATGTACCAATACACTTGCCAACGTATCCTGGAATTCATCAATTCCAATGCCCTGAACCATCACATTCTTACCCCCAATAGAGGTAGCAACATCTTTGAACTGGTCATTACTAACATGGGCACCCATTGCTCTACACCAGTAGTCAACTCCTTCCTGGTTTTATCCGACCACAAATGAATCACCTTGGAAATCCACATCCCTCCCATTGCCCCCCCCCCCCCAGCAAAGGTAACCATCATGAAAAACTTCTCCAAAGCTAACTTTGGGCTCCTAAAAACAGAGGTGGCTAACTTCACAGCACCCATACAAATGGATAATAGTTGCATGACCGCCAAGTCATACACCAATGCACTGTACGAACATGTACACAAATGCATGGATCTTGCCATTTCCAATAGAACCAAGTTGCTCTCCTCCAAAAAAGGAAGCCAATCTGGTGGTCCCCTGCTGTAAGCAAACTCTACAACTGAAGGAGGAAACTGATGTGGAACAAGGTGAAGTCCCAAGACTGGAAAAACTCCCTTATCAGCCTCAACAAAAAGTTGAGATCCCTCATCAATTCCTCTAAAGTAAGCTATGAAAACAGAATTGCAGCAGATAGTAAAGACAACAACAAGGCCTTCTTTAATTATGTAAAGAATCTCCACAGCAATACCCAGATTTGCTCTGAGCTACTGCACAATGGTACCTCCTATACCGAGCCAACAGATATTGCCAATATACTGGCCAACATATTCAGTGCCAACTTTACCCCCCCCCCCACAAGGATCAATCACAATACCAGTAGATTGTCAGGCACCCATTATTACTGCTGCACAGGTTAAAACAGCACTGTCCAAGGCCAAGAATACATCTTCTATGGGACCTGACAATATCCCTGGCTGTGTTCTACATGAACTACAGAGTGAACTGGCACCTTACCTGTGTGCCCTGTTCAATCACAGCCTCACCTCAGGCTTTGTCCCTACCGATTTGTGCACTGCTACAGTCATCCCTCTCCACAAAGGAGGAGTGACTGCAGACCCTGAGAACTATCACCCCATAAGCCTGACAAGTCTGATATGCAAAGCTATGGAACGCATTGTCATGGACCTAATAAACAAGGATATAGGGAATCTCCAAACTCTGGATCCCACAAGGTTTGGTTTTGTGAACGGTAGAGCATGCCTGCTCAACTTGGTTGACTTCTTTGAGTCAGTCACCAGAGTTGTGGATGAAGGCAAGGTGGTTCATACAGCCTACCTGGATCTGACCAAGGCCTTTGATGCCAATCCCCCTCAAGAATCAAGGAAAAACTCACTAAGCTAGGCATCAACCCCTATATCACTAGGTGGGTTGAAAACTGGATAACAGATAGAACCCATGGTGTGAAAGAGGCTGACTCCAAGTCAGACTGCCAACTAGTCACAAGTGGAGTCCCACAGGGTTCGGCCCTGGGTCCTCTCCTGTTTGGCATCTACTTCTCTGAAGTCCAGGCCAACACAAGGGGACTCTGGCTGACAAAGTTCACAGACTATTGCAAGTTGGGAGTTATTATTAACTCCCCAAGTGATGTTGACATCCTACAGAATGGCCTCACTGAGACCAATGACTGGTGTCAGAACCATGGCCTTAAGCTCAGTGCCAAAAAATGTGTCGTCATCCCCTTTGGGAGAAACCCGGTTCCCATGAATTACCACATTGATGGTAGTCCACTGAACACAGAAGGCCTTATAAGAGTTCTGGGAACACAAGTTGACAGAAACCTCTCTTTTGATCACCACATTGCCACTGTGGTCAGAAAGTTCTTCTATGTGGCATATCTCATTACTAAGGGTTTTGCATCCAGGAGGAAAGAGGTCATTATCTCCCTCTACTCTTCTCTCATTAGGCCAGTCATCGAGTACAATGCCCCATTTGGCATGTACCTCACTAGACAACCAGCAAAAGTACCTCACAAAGAGGATCATAGGCCTTAAACACTTATCTTTTATGGACAGACTAAAAAAACTGCAACTATTCTCAGTCTCATAGCGCCTACTTACAGACTATCTCTGCTTGACTTACAAATCCATGTCTGACCCAGCTCTGTTAGAAATGCTACATCTAAAGAAATCCCAATCCCTCCATACCACACAATCCAGAGACCTCAACCTCATTACCTCAATCAACAGAACTTACTGGAGGGACAGGTTCATAACCCAGAGACTGACAATGCTATGGATAGACTTCCCATACATGTCAAGCAGAGCACCTCGCTGACCCTCTTAAAGAGAAATCTTGACGAGTGGATGGGAAATAGAAAATTCACCCTGGGGATAATGCCAGTGGCTCTACTCGACAGAGGCACTGGGAACTAAGGTTGGGTGCCACAATGCCAGGGTAGCCCTATGGCTAGGCTTGTAAAAGCCCCAGGGCCATTAGCCTAGTACACACCTATGAACCTATACATAGATATAAAATATTTTTTTAACAGAGGACCAAAACCTTTATTTATTTGTTTTTGTTAACTGGTTAAAGTCAGACTGGACAGAACCTATTTTTCAGCGTAGTCCCAGGGATTAAAACTACATTTATGTTAACAACACTTTTTCACACAGCTCTCAGAAAATTAACAGTTACATTTCTCAGAAAAAACACATGCTGACAAGACAAGTATATACAATAAAGTATTTACATCAATATGTATATGTTAAATGTTTCCTAAAGTTTTATTTGGCTCTAGAAAAAAAGCTTCATTTCCAGTATCTGCCACGGACTCTCCTGCACATACTGATATATGATATGCACAGATGGATACCCTGTTAACTAACTTCCACATTCTTTTTCTCAGTATAACTTCCACTTAGATTTTCATGCATTGTTTGTTTTGGAGGGTTTCAACTATAAGTATGCTTCCTCATAAAGAAGAGGGTGTTCCTGTATCTGAGAAGTGACTGAACAACATGCTCCATCCTGGGACTGTAGGACAGGCATGCCTTCCTCTGTTTCTCTTGCCCACTCAGCCTGGACTCACCTTCTGAACTTTGTCCTCCACCACTGCTCATTGAACAACATTCCCTCCCCATCCCTATATAAACATGTCCATCCTTCCTGTTTTGCTCTTAAGCAACCTAGACACTCATTAAATCTTGGCCACCCAGGTAATATTCAATGCTTTATCCCTGTATGCCGCTGGTGAGCCAGTATATCTGCTGGATTGATTGGAGAGAAGCAGCAACGAATGATCCCTGAAACAATATGCAGCTCAGAAATAAATTATTTATTAGGCTGTACTTTTATGTGGGTCTGGTATTGAATGCTTGTTTACTGTTAACTCTGCAGTGCCTTTTTATCTATTGTATTCTGACCATAAGATTATCTGCTTGCAGATCTAGAGAGCAGCAGGTGAAAGCTAGCTAAGTTTTCAAGCAAATCATTAGTATATGCTGCTGCAACCAAATGGATACTTTTGTATGCACAGGATTGACACCGAACAAGACTTTCCTATTTAGTAGCAAAACCATAGTATTTAAATAGCATTTGTTTCCCTTAGTGAATAAGAACCCTAGCATAGCTAACAAGAGGAAATAAAAATTGCTGATAATTGTAGACTCTAACTTGGGTATGAAGAGAGAGGCCTTATTTTCCGATATATCCAGCTTGTTTACTCGCTGAGCTAGGAGAGTGTACCCACTTCCTGTGCTACTCATTTTTTTTTTCTGGCATTTGCATAGTTTGTCTTTCAGTGCTAGTGTTCACAGTAAATAACGTTCTTTTATTTGATGCTTAAAACTTTGGAGCCTTCAAAGTGTCAATGCTCTATACAGAGCAGGAGTCAGGAAACATGTTTGACATTGCCTTTATTGTCTAAAAACAGGGGATGAAGGGAAGAATTGCTGTAAGTGCAGGGGCTTTAGCCTGGCTGCACACAGGAACATGGATGAAGCCATGATTTTTGCAAGCATACATTGTCTTGTTAGTTCCCTTGTCTGTTTGACAGTGTAGACTTCCTAAATCTTGAACCTGTAAGGATCTCTCTCATACATTCTTGGTTCAGTTAAAGAGTGGTGCAAGAGCGTTAGGGATTTGGAAGGCAGACATAAGTCACATTCTCCTCCTAAGTGGGTCCATGAGCTGCCCTTGACTAATGAGATAATCAGGCTCATTATCACCATTCATTGCCCTGTTAAAGGAACATGGATGATATAGCGCAAGCAGCCACTTTGGCATGGATATCCAGTAGTGTCAATATCTGGTGCAATTCCCTGTTACTGGCTAAAGTACTGGAGAATTCCATGGATCCTTATTAGTCATTTGTATGTGAAGATTTGTCCCCATGCTTTAGGCATCCACCAGCTATTTTATGTTTGATTGGAGATGTTCTCTCAAGTGTGTGTGTGTGTGTGTGTGTGTGTGTGTGTGTGTGTGTGTGTGTGTGTGTGTGTGCGCGTGTGGTGTGTGTGTGTGTGTGTGTGTGTGTGGGTATGTATATATATATATATATATATATCTATATACATATATATATATATATATATACACACACACATATATACACACACACACACAAACCTTTTAAGACAGGCTGATGTTAGATCTATGTCATGCACAAGTCTGACTCTGTCCTGGCAAATAAATTACCTATCCCAGCATGCACTTCCTCTTTCACAGGTACACTTTCAGCTGACCAGTGATGCTTGCCTGTCACACTTTTCTTGCCTTGCATGCCAGCCGAGTATAATTTTAGGATTAGAGAAAGATTATTGTCCCCTTTGTTGTTTTGTTGTGGTAACTGAGGACTTTGAGAATCTAAAAACACAATGCTATTTTGGTGGTGGTTGTGCAACTGGATTATTTGTGATCCACAAAGGAGAAGGCCCATTCTAGATAAACTGTTATGTTAAGAATGTATCTATTAAGTTTATCATTTTATTCTCTAAAGTTCTCACCCTTGGAGGCATGTGCACTCTGCACTGCATTACGTTGCGACATCTTGCCGCATAGCATTACAACATGCCTGTACCACGAGGCAGACATTTTTTGTCACGTTTACATTTCAGATCATGATCATGACTTATATTGATGAAAATCTACAGCATTTAGTGCCTTAAAATAAATGTCAGTGATTTGTGTTATGAAATACACACAAAACAAATAAAAACAGTAAAAACAGTAAAAATAAAAATAACTCTACATAAAACAAAGTTCATTCCTGACCATTTTCAAGCACAACTTAAGTCTATGGATGGGAAACAGAAAACGTACCCCAGGACTACCCTCTGTACTACTAATGGACAGGTGCAGCTCCTAAATGCTTTATTCTATGCATGGGTCCCCTTAAATTATCTGTAGTATGAGCCAGTTATTATCATTAGGGTTAATATGTAATTATTGACTATTGTATGGGTGAAGCCAATTTATAACCAAATGGGATAGGCTATTTGAAGCAGAAAAAGGGAGACTGGATAGGCTTAAAATGTCCTGCAAGGGCAGTTGCGTAGTACCTACCTATAAACCTGTGAGCTAAGTCTGACATCAGCACTGTACATACCATCTGGATGAAGACGTTAATGTAAAGCAGTGCCAAAAGTGCCAGCAGTTTAAAGTGGCCACCTGCAGACATTGGAGAAGAAGCACCCTGGTCTACCTACCAGGAGGACTATGATAGTTTCCTCCCATGATAGCAATTGGGTGGGGATCCTCTGTGCAGCTGCAGGTGGTCTGTGTCATGGCACTGTAAGGAAGCCTGAGAAGGGAAAGGTAGACATTGGTGTAGGCATCACACAAATGAGTTCATTTCTGAAATGTTCCCCATTTTCTTCATGTTGTGGGCCAAAGCTGTGTTCTGTTTTGTGCTTTGATTTGTGATGAACAACATGGAGTAGACACACCCAACTCCAACCCTGTGGTATAGGTGCCGTCTGTTCCTCAGTTGATCTGCTGATGTGTACATTTGACAGGGCTAAAACTCAATATGGTGGCTGCAGTTGATGAAAAGCTGCTTTCTAGACTGGTTTGGTTTGCACTTGGTAGTTCAAGAAAACTTTACACATTGTTCCTGAGCTTGAATTACTTTATTGTACAGACTAGTTGGAATCCCTTCCCCTGTTATCACTGGATTTACTACATTTCTGGGCAGTATACTATTTTTTACTCTGACTTTTTTGCCTAGTGATTGATCTAATTGTTAAGCTTTTTAGATTGCATACATAGCATGGGTTTTGGATAACAATGAATATCTTGCTGTGTGGAAGATGAAGTCTAGTGTAACCCCCCCCCCCCAAATAATTTGTTTGCTTTACTAAATCATTAATAAAACATGTGTTAATTTTGCTTTAAACATTTATTTACCCAGAGTCATATGAATGCTTGATACTATAAAAATGGATGCCCTTGCATATATTGATTAGTCATTTGAATGAAGATAGAACACAGTTCAAGGATAACTGCTCAGAGAGTTGCTGTGAGTCAGCATAGACTCAATGGCATGTAACACTGCAATATGAATACTAACAAATGTAAAATTATCATTTACTTAAATCGTTAAACGGAGTCGTCTTAAATTCATCTTGAAAGATGACAAAGATAAAATAAGTATTTGCAGAAGGGCGAAAAAAGAATAAAACCATGTTCAACTCATACTTAATACAGTTTACTAATAGATAAAAATCAGTAGATGGTCACAATGCAATGCAGATGACTAAATGCTCGGAATGTTATATTGGTATTTATCTAAAATCATACCACTAAAATGTATAAAGCATCACTCTATTCCTGGAAGGTCAGTGCATTTTTATCATAGATAACGTTAATTATAATTCAAGGTTTTCCAGACAGAGAGATATAATTCTTCCAATTTCTCAATTTCTATTAATAGTTTTTCTTGCCATTCCTAAAATAATACAATGCAACAAAAAGTACTGATATTTTCTTAAAGTCATAAGAGATGTTTACATTAAATAATACCAACATTTCAGTAATCTTCAATGAAACATAAACATTTTGGTCATTAGACCCAAACTTTTCTTTATTATATATATAAGCAGTACATTCCAAAGTAGTTTTCAACAGTTCGTTACCTCTTCAAATTTTATCTCATTTTAAACATTTTGCTAAATTTGTGGGAGAACTAGAGATAGCTTTGATGAAATTTCTAAGTAAAAATTCTTCTAACAGGTGAAGAAGTGCTCCCTGTAAGAAACCCCAAAACAATAGAAGCTTTGCTGTCAGTGAAATTTGGATAAGCTAGTGGATTTGTGTAATTCAAGTAAGTCGATGGAGAGTAAACCTCATGCATTGGTATAAAAGTCTATATAAATGACAAAAACATACACAGTCATAATAATTATTATAAATCTTAAACATAAATGAAAATTATTTTATAATTATGAACTAGAAATTTAAGAGACTTTCTGAGAGAAAATTTAACAAATGTTGAACTTCCATGCAGTCCTTTACCCCTAAAGTAAGTTTAGTTTGTAATTCTGTCAAGGATAATTTTTCTGTATTAATCAAACACTGAAAATCAGTAAAATATTTAATGTGTTAGTCAAATTTCTTATTCTTTAACAGAAATAAAGCATGAAATGCAAGCCATTTGATAAATGGAAAAAATAAATATTTCAGATCATAGCATTTTAATGTGATAGTTATGTGCTTTGAATGTGTCAGTGAAGATGTCAGTGTGGATAATGAAACCTTTAGCAAATCAAAATCGGTGACTTTTTACTGTTAATTAAAGATGGAACAATTAACCTTACATTTTGAGAAATCTCCGAGTGCCATGTGGATATCTTCCTGTACTCCTTCATAGGGTTTTCCATCTTGTATGTAATTACTTAAAAAATGCCATTTACCTTTCCTCTCAAGATCATAAATGAATGTTTGTACAAATCATAGATTTCATAGAACATCATAAAAACACATTTTAATTCTGTTGACTACATGATTGATTGAGGGAATTGACCTTGTATGTGTAATATACAAACATTTCAGAAGCTTTTTATTTAGTAAGTAAATAAAAGGCATAAGTTCTAGAGTATTATAACTGGATCCCCAATCATAAGCAATTTATAATATGTTTGCAATATGGATGTAAAGAAATTCCCCTCAAAAGTAGAATGCAGCAAAGCCTAAGATTTGAATCTCGACATCCATGTCTTAAACACATAATAGCACTGTTGTGATTGGAGGGACCAAATCACATGTCTATGCAATGCACCGAGCATTATTTGCTCCAAATAGTATGAGTCACAGAAAAAAAATGTAGGAGTGTGAAGTATTTCCAATTTTGAAAGCCAGAAATAGTTAATGCTGCCACACAGGCAGCAGACAGATGAGAAATGTCCCTCTGAGGAATGCACAGTATCAAAACCTGTTTAGTACTTCACTGTACAACATTTTCTTAAAGTGCGGCAGAGTGACATATCTGGCAGCTTTTAAAACTATTTTAGCTCTGGTGAATAATAAAAGCATGTTAAGCATATTTTTAAGATCAGATTGGTGCTTAACAAGCCTTTCTTTTTCCCACTTTCACAGCATAACCATGTAACTCCATATGCTGTGCTACATGGCAATTAAATGTGTGTTGTTAGGGAATCATTCAGTAAGTCAGTTTGTTGTTCTTTCGGCTCTCCCCAGTTAGGGGTCGCCACAGCGGAACTCCAGTCCGCTAATGATTGGCAGTAGATATAAACAAATGCCTGCATTACTTTATCTGTCAGAACAGAAGATATTTAGGGATGTCCTTGTATTCAATGTTGCAGTATTCTTTACATATGGGTTGTATTCTGCCAATTGACCAGACGTCTGGCCTGTATACAAAAGCTTATTGCCACTACCAGTACGTGGGACATTTCACAAAGTCACTGAGAATGTCCTCCATAAAAGGGATGTCTGCATGTGACATCCTCAGAACTTTTTCGCATCCATTCAGAAAGGTCGGTCTGCGGTCAGATGTCTTTGGTTCATCTTCCAGCTTCAGATAAGTACCCCATGGGGGATTTATTTCCTTGCTCCTGCCTCTTGTTGTTGTTGTTAATGTCATCCAGGAAGGGCAAGTGTAGGTGTGGAAGGCAAATTCCACATAAAGATAGTCACAAGCTTTGCTTGCTCTGTTTAGGACCTACTCACAACCATCATTCTTGTTCAGTCTGTCAGGCCTTTGTGCCTAAGATGTTGTGTAGTCATCTGTCAGCGTTAAATGTTTACCTAGAAAATCAAAGACTTAAATGTCTGGTTAGAGATGTGATGGATGGTTCTGGCAGTCCTTCAGCATAACCATCTTTGAGGAGAAAGGTTAGCAAAGTTTACCTAGAAAATCAAAGACTTAAATGTCTGGTTAGAGATGTGATGGATGGTTCTGGCAGTCCTTCAGCATAGCCATCTTTGAAGAGAAAGGTTAGCAAAATTAGGCCCAAATCCTCTTGAACTGAGCCAACTTCCTCCAAAATAGCCCTTGAGGTTGGTGAAAACCTGGCGGTACACTCAGAGGAAAGGTCTGCTTTTTTGGTGGGTACCTTAGGGGAAGTCATCAAGGGGGTGGATCTTAGCACATCCGAGGCCATGCAGACATCTGGTTTGGATGGGGTGCTGCTCCTGCCCCTCAGACTGAAGAAGTTTTGGACATAAGGCAGATGTCCAGCCATTCTCCTGACCAAGACAAACCTGCTAAGAAGCAGAAGACAAAGCATTCCACTGCCCCTTCCTCCCCGCTGTCAAACTGGGATGCCTTTTCACAGGGTCTCATTAAAGCTTTGATGGCTTTGAAGCCTGCAGCTTCTGTTTCCACTATTCCATTGCCTGCTTTCTCCTCATCTCCAGTATTGTCATCTGAGTCTCAGATGTCCCCTTCAGCAGTGCAGGCTGCTGAGTGTCAGATTCCTGGTTCAGACTCTGAGGGTTCTTCTTCGGAAGAAGATTCTTTGGCATACTCTACGCAGCTTCCTTCTCCTCTAGAATATGCCTCTCCAGAGGAGGAGTCTAATAGGGAGGATTCCCCTTTGGAAGAGCTTTCCTTTGGGGAAACTATTAATAAGATGAGGGAATTCTTTAAATGGAATTCTTCTCAAATTTCAGAGGAACAGAAAATATACTACAACCTTCTCCAGTTGGAAGCCCCTGCAGTTCCACCAGTGCTTCCAGCTTTCTTAGATGCTTTTGCATCATCCTGTAAAAACCCAGACTCCCAGGCCCCAGACCCTAAAAGAACTGACAGATTTAGAAGGTCCCTGATGACTGTATGTTTCTTTTTAAATGTCCCTCTACTGATCCTCCTGTGGTCTCCATTACATCTGACAAATCTTCTCGCATATCATCTTCTGCAAAGCTCCTTCCTTATGACAAGGAAAGCAAGATTTTGGAAAAATTGGGGAAGAAGGTTTTATTGGACTGAAGAGTCGTTTTAATAAAGGAATCTGCGTTTTATTGGACTGAAGAGTCGTTTTAATAAAGGAATTCGTGTGGATTACGGATTTGTGCCTCTTCCATCTGTTCTGTATTTTTGGTGTTTTGGTGAACATTGGAACAGTGATTCTTTTTGGTTTGTGTTATACCTCTTCCACCTTAGCAATTAGAGTTATTAATTACCAGGCACACATGTCTAGGTACTTTCTGACCCTACTTTCTAAGGCTTCCCAGACTCATTCTCAATCACCTGATTCAGGGGCTAAATCACAGATTCTTACTCCTTTGTCTGTTTCCTCCCAGGTAGCAAGACTATTTCATCAAATGTAGTTATGATGCTGTAGAGGCATCTTCCAGGGCAGTAGCTTCTGCATCTGTGCCCAGAAGGCATTCTTGGTCATGCATTTAGTCAATCCCTGATGACATAAAGACAAAATTGCTTGATGCTCCTTTGGATAATGTTGCCCCTATTGGCACAGCAGCTGCAGAGCTTTTGAAAGCCTTAAAAGAAAAAGGTAAGGAGCTTCAGGATTTGAAACGCTTGTTTCCCCAGTCCATAAATTCCATAGGAATTTCCCTTCCTAGACCCTTTTTGTCAGAAGGCCTGCTTGCTCCTCCACTTCTGTCTCATCTGGACATGGGCAGAAGATGTCTTCTAGGAGACCACCAAAGTCTGTTGCTTCTGGCTCTTCTCCTCAAAAGCTTTTTTAGCTCAGGCCAAGTTCTCTGTGATGACCAAGTGCTTCTTCCAAGTCAAGTCATACTCCTTTATCTCTTTGTCTCTCTCTTTCCCTTTCACACTGGATGGAAATCACTCAGGACTCCTGGATTCTCTCCATCATTCAAAACAGATACTTTATGACTTGGAAGACTCTTCCTTCCAGGGGATACCTCAACCCACATACAGCCAACTTCATCTGTTCCCCTTGTTGCTTTTTCAACTCTCAGACCAAGGCACCATTCAGGATGTCCATCTAGAGCCACAGAAAAAGGAGTTCTACTCCAAGATGTTTCTTGTGCCAAGAAAAGAGGGTCCTTGGAGGCTTATCCTGGACCTCTCCCTCTTAATTACCTTCTTGGTGGTGTCCTCCTTCAGGATGCTATCTCTGAAGTCTCTTCTTCCCCTGATCCCTCCTCAATCCTTCCGAGATTCTCTGGATCTCAAGGACGCCTACCTGTATATCCCTATTCATCCTCAGTTCAGGAAGTTCTTGCATTTCTTGGTGGGTTCTTTGCACTTTTCAGTTCTCTGCCTTGCCCTTTTGGTCTCTCCACTCCATAGTTATTTACAAAGTGCCTGGCTAAGGGTAAAAGGGCTTCAGGTTTATCCCTACTTGGACAATCTGCCCTTCATTGCAAACAGCCCAGACCTATTAAAACAACACCTTGCCTTTAGCTAATCCTTTTCTGCAGGGCCTAGGATTTTCAATACATTTCATAAAATCCAGTCTAAACCCCATCCAGGATCTCATTTTTCTGGGGTGCACATTCTGAACGGATTTGATGATGGTTTTCCTGCCTTCTGAAAAAGCCCCCTCTCTTAGGGGTTTTATGGAGTGCCTTCTGTCTCTTCCTTCCATCACGGCCAGGGAATTTCTGAGACTACAGTTGTTTATGGTCTCAACTATCCCCATGCTGCCTTTTGCAAAATTTTACATGAGGAAGTTCCAGTGGTTTCTAAAGACCATTTGGTCCCAGCATGCTCATCCCTTAGATGTTCTGATTTCTCTTCTTCCCTGCCTGAAAACAGAATGGCTTTGGTGGATACAGAAGATCAGTCAGAACCCTGGCATTCCACTTCCAAGTACCTCAACCAGCTCAGCAGCTCTTTACAGATGCCTTAGACTTAGGTTGGGGAGCAACTTCTGCCTCCAGGAAGGTTCAGGGTCTTTGGTCTCCCTCTCATCAGAGGGAACACATCAACATCAGAGAGGTGAGGGCTCTGATTCTGGCCTTAGAGACGTTTCATCCTCTATTCCTGCCAGGACCACTCAGGATATTTACAGACAGTATTGCGGTCCTTTGGTATGTAAACAAGCAGGGGGGCACCAAATCTTACTTTCTTTGTCGATTAGCCATAAAAGCATGGTAACTGGCTATCCTGTAGAAAGTGGCTCTGTTTGCTGTGTACCTGCCCTCTGGTCAGAATTCAGTGGCAGATGCATTAAGCAGATCCATGACACAATCCCACGAGTGGATGCTTCACAGGGAGGTGTTCCTGGGTCTAGTTTACCAGTGGAGTACTCCATAAATGGACCTCTTTGCCTCCACAACTTCCTCTTTTTTGTGCCAGGGTCCCTCACCCTGAGACTTGGAAGGTGGATGCTCTTTCTTTCTTATGGAAGGGGATATTTCTTTATACCCCCCCCCTCCGTCTAATTCAGAAAGCCCTGCTGAAAATTCTGCAGGACAATCCAAAAATTTTGTTAGTGACTCCCTTTTGGCCAAGACAGCATTGGTTCTCTTTTCTTCTGCAACTAGCCAAGGATCATCACTACAACTTTCCTCACCAGTTGGACCTACTCACTCAGGACAAGGGATCCTTGATTCATCCACATTTGTCAGCTCTGCAGCTGACCTTGCGGGTGATCAACTTTTGATCCCTTTTAGGTATCTCTTTTCTAAGGATCTGCTTGGAGTTTTGCAGGAGGCCAGGAAACCCAATACTAGGAAATCTTATGTTTCCAAGTGGAAAATATTTTCTGTCTGGTGCCAGCAAAGAAAACAGGAACCCCTCTCTGCAGGCATTCCTTTAGTACTTTCCTACCTGTGTGAGTTGCTTAATAGTGACCTTTCATGTTCCTCAGGCAAAGTCCATTGTTCTGCTCTGTCTGCCTGTCTGCTATTGACTCTCACCTTAGCTTCCAGGTTACAGGTAAACCTTTTCCTTAAGGGCATCCTACACATGAAAGCTCCCTGGAACCCAGTTCCTCCTCCTTGGGATCTAAATTATGTTTTAGAGAAGCTTATTCAAGCCCCTTTTGAGCCAGTGGCCTCTGCTTCTCTGAAGTTTTGCACATGGAAAACCGTCCCTTTAGTAACTTTGACTTCTGCTAGAAGGGTCTCTGAGATTCAGGCATTAATAGCCTCACCCCCCCCCCTTTTGGTTTTCCACAAGGACAGAGTATCCTTGAGAACTAATCCTTCATTTATGCCCAAAGTGGTCAATGAGTTGTCCCTTAGTCAGTCCATTCCATTGCTTACTTTCTTTCCCTCACCTCAGTCTCCTAGTGAGAGGGTTCTGTATTCTTTAGATTTGCTCAGATTTTACCTTGACAAAACAAAGTTTAGCAGGAAGTCTGATCAACTCCCTGTGTCATTTTGTCCCAGGCCTCTGGGTTTACCTGTCTCCAAACAGACCATCTCTTCCTGGATCTCTAATGTCATTGTATTTTGCTCTGACTTCCATAGGAAATCCTTATTCTCTGTTAAGGCCCATTCTTACCAGATCTCTTGCTTCATCTGGTGCTTTCTTCAAAGGTCTAGATGCTCATTCCATTTCAGAAGCTGCTACCTGGTTATCTATTCATACTTTTACAAAACATTACAAGCTGGACTCTGTCTCCAGATCCAGGGCAGGATTTGCCAGGACAATTCTGCATGGATTTGTAGAAAATGCCTCTGCATAGTTATCCTCCATTCCTTCCTCCTCCCTAGTTCCTATTGAGCGTTTGCACTCCCCATATGTAAAGAATATTGCAACATTGAATAGAAGGACAAAGGACATAGAATAGTTGTGTAAAATCTTACCATAACCATAGATGTCCTTTTCTTCTATGTTGCAGTATTATGTCCCTTCCACCTTCTCCCTACTACTTGTCCTTTCCTAGGAAGACTACTTGCGATGTGGCCTTGCATTTCTTTCCTCATGAGGCTACCTTATTCTGAGGATGGTAAATGCGATCGTCCCTTTTATGGCTGACATTCTTAGTGACTTTGTGCAACATCCCAAGTACTGGCAGTGGCAATAAGCTTTTGTATACAGGCTGGATGTCAGGTAAATTGGTGAAATACAACCCATATCTAAAGAATACTACAACACAGAAGAGAAAGGACATCTGCTGTTATGGTAGGATTTTATACAACTATTCTATATTTCTTAAGTAACACTCCTAGATGAACTGGACAACTTTATTCTGAATGAAATGCAGTTTGTATATAACCATATATTGTCTGATGCAGTGCTTCTTTATGACAAAGTACTAATTTTAGTAAACCTTGCAGATTGGAACATGCCACACAAGAGAAGACAAAGAAGCATTTGCCATTATTTCAGTTCCTTTGTCCGAAGTTCGAGACTTGGACTTTGCCAATGATGCAAATAAGGTTTTGGCAGCAACAGTTGAGAAGCTGAATAGTGGCACAATAACGCAGAATGAGAGGAGGTTAGTATATATTTTTGTGGTATATCCTGTAATTAGGCCTGGTTTACATCAAGGACAGCAGTGTAAATTAAACAGGTAGTTTATTTTTCTACTATCATATCAGGTGCCTTAAATGCCAACCCTAGACATTGTCCCAGTCTTACAACACTCAGTTTACCATGCAGAAGGCTTTACTGAGTTTCAGTACAATTAGCTGAAGTTGAGGCACTAATGTCATAATGTAAAATCATGTTTTATGTTATAAAATCATGAAAGCATTAATTTGTTTACAAAAATTCATAACTTGTGACTAATTAATAGTAACAACACTGATATTTTCCCAGGCTTATTGCCACATGCCTGGTTCAGTCACATTTTCACCTAGAGTATCATCTTATGTTTACTGTTATGCATATAAATATTTTGAGTTTTTTATGCCAGCAAATACTTTCAATAGATTATTCAAAAATGTATTTAATCTGGTTAAAAAGAAAAATGGAATAAAAAAATTCATTATGCTCTCTAAATCATCATTTTTCTTCCTTTGTTTGTTGACGATTGCCAATGTCCACTGATGGACACTGCAGTTACTCTGTAATTCAGTTTTGAGTGTATTGATCCATCCACTAACACTGAAAATGTGTTCTTGTGTAAGCTGTACCCAGTGGCACAATTTTGTTTCCTTTTCAATGCCCGCTATTTTCAGCTTAGACTTTTTTTTTATTTCTTACTAAGCCAACAGTTGGTGGAAGTTGTGGTACTTCTGAGATAATTTGGTGTGTAGTGTTTCCCCTCATAATTTCTTTTTATAAGTGTGTATGTGGAACATCTTTGTAGCATTTGATTTGACCGCCCCTAAATTACTGGCTTTGACTGAAACTGGATTATAAAGTTCTGATGCAGGATTCGAGTCAGATATCTGAACACTATATGATTTACTGAGGGTGACAATGGCCTCAGGAGCAACACCAATGTGCAGTTATTTTTCCACCTGGAGAAGAGAATTTTCAGAAGGCTTTATTGGTGGCCTACTCTTTAAATTATGTCAGTAATTCTCACTGATTTCATCATTGATTTCACATACTTAAAATGGATAGAAATAGTAAATGAACAATGTATATAGATTTTTATGGTCTTTTTATACAGTTTTGTTGTAAGCGAAAATGTACCAGAGCAGTTTATGGAAGGATGCAGTATTGCAGTAGATATTGTAGTGGAGAGAAATGTGAATTTCATTATAAAGGAAATATAACACTCAGGTATGGGAAAATGCATCTTTCTCAGTGAGTTTTTGTGAATGTTATTTTTACAAGGTCTTGAGTTAGCCATAAAGAGTTTAACCTTCCTGACATTGTTTGAGAGCTTGCTTCTAAAAGGAGAATATTGTATAGACTAGATGTCTGTTGTGATGCGTACAAGGAATAGAAGCCATCTTATATAATTCATCAAAGTTGTACTCTAATTTTATTTTCTGAGAGCTTGTCTTTTGAGAAGATTTTCAAGCTTATGGACAATTTTTACTGGCTAGCATACTACTAGGATATGTAGGAGTACAAGTTTTGAGCAGGAGAAGGTTGACGTTTTGATGACTCCATCTTTTTTTAACATTTAATGAGTTGTTCATTTTTAAAAAAACATTTAAGTCCATTGTGCATGCATTTCCAGCCCTTATCCATATATATATATATATATATATATATATATATATATATATATATATATAAAATCAGTACCATTTAAGAATTGACAGTAATTTTTTTTGTTTCAATACTAGCATTTTGTTGAAGTTATGAGTTTCTAAGAAGTTATTTATATATGCAATTGGAAGCATAGAAAATGTTAACTCGCTTAAAATTTGTGAACTTTTGGAAAGAGGAAATGATGCTATTTAAATAGGGAATTTGAGAAGAGGATGTAATACCATTTATACAACAATATTTTAACACCCAGATAAAACTATTTGTCTATGACTGATTGTGATCTATTTATTATTTACTAATAATATTTCTTGATGTATTTGTTTCCATTTTGAATCATGAATTTATCCACAGCCCTATAACTTTTACATTTGTTGAAGTAGCATAGATTGAATATTAAGAATCCTATCCCACCATTATCCCATCCTTTTCTGTGCCAATGAAAGGAAACACTTGGTTTATAAGGATGACAAAAATTAAGTAGAATATTACTTATTTTCTTCATCATTTATTTGGTGGAGATAGTACTAAAGATTGTAAGAAAAACAAAGTTAATAAGTCTTAATTGTTCTTCCATGGTGAAGAAGATTTTTGAAGATTTTTTTCCAATTTGTGACTAAACTTTGAAGTTTATTACAACCTGTTGGAAGTTTGTTTGCATAATTTCTTTACTTTTAGATGTAATGGTTATACAAGATATTTCATTTGAATGTTATTCCAGTTAAAGTTAGAATAATGTTTTGCATGACTTTTTAATTATTTTTTATTAATTAATAATGTACTTGTTCTATTATGATTAAATCTTAAGTTTGAGATTTCTTCAAACTGATTCAAAGACTAATTATATGCTGCAATAATTTTTCTATATTTCCTATTGTTAGTAAAATATTATCAGCAAAGAGATGAATCTTTAGTTCCAAAATCGTCTTTTGTTTTGATACCATTAATGTTCTTATTGGATCTAATACTATTAACAAAGGGTTCTATACCTAATGCAAAAAGTAAAGATGATAATGGACAGCCTTGTTTGTGCCTTTTTGTAATTTAAAATAATTAGAAAAAAATATATATTTTAACATAAGCACAAAAGGTATTGTATAAATTGGAAATGAATGTAATTAATTCAGTTGAGAAATTATGCATTTTAAGTGTTTTAAACAGGTATGGCCAATTAACTGAGTCAAAAGCCATATCTAAATTGAGACTAGTAAAAGAAAGTTTTTTTTTATTTTTTATTTGCATAGTCTCTTTGGGTGGCTGCGGTGGTACAGCGGTTAGCGTTGTTTCCTCACAGCAAGAGATTCTCTGGTTCGATTCTCAGCTGGAGTGCCTTCTATGCAGAGTCTGCATGTCCTCCCTTTGGTCACGTGGGTTTCCTCCGGGTGCTCCGGTTATCTCCCCCATCCTGTAGGTGGATTGGACACTCTAAATTGGCCCTAGGTGTGAGTGTGTGCATGTGTGTGCCTTCTGTGGAAGGTTGGGTGCTGGGCTGGCAACTCGACACCGTAAAATTCCACTGCCAATCATGAGAGGACAGGTGATCTGCTGTGGCAACCCCTAACCAGGAAAAGCCGAAAGAAGAATATTTGCATTGTCTCTTTAATCTACAGTATATATGTATCATATTATCCTGTACTTGTCTATTTAAAATAAACACAGTCTGACCATTGTTAATTAGTTTAGGCATAAATAGATCTATTCCGTTAGCTAAAATGGACATGAACATCTTATAGTCCACATTTAAAAGTGAAATGTGTCTTTATGATGAATGCTTTGTAGGATCCTCATCTTGTTTTAACTAGGTGATATAAAGGAATATTCCCATAATGGGGGGACTTCAGGATTTGTTTTTATTTCTCTGTAGACCTCATCTATTATTTTAACTTCATCATCCAGTAGTATTTTATGTAGTTCTGGTATAAGAACAAACAAGCCTGGCATTTTATTTTTTAACTTTTTTATTTGATCTTTTATTTATGTTAAAAAATTGACAGAACATTTACTTTGTTCACTTGTTAATTTATTATTTATATTTTCCTGTAGAAAAGTTTCAACTATGTCACAAATGTCTAGGTTATTTGTATTATTATTTATATTTTCATATCAAATTTTAAAGAGCTCAAGATTAGCTTTAATATCTGTTCTAATTTCTTTTGATTATTTATATATGTTATAATTACTTTGATATTATTTAGTTTATTCATTGTTCATTCTTTGATCTAAGAGCAAGTTTGTGTAAATTTAAATGGTTTGATAAATATGCCTGAAGTTTATTTTTTCCGGATTTATTGAACTTTGATTTAGAATGTACATAAATTAGTAGCAGGCTAGCTCTCCTTCTGGGCCATTCCAAGCCCAGCCAATTAACCCTTGTGAGAATCAAACCCTGCACCTAGTGTCTGTAAGGTGAGCACCTTAACCACTATACCAACCTCCCACCCATGTAGACATATTTATATTCTTTAACTATATACATATTTTCTTATTCTGATCTATTTCTATTTGTATACTATGTCTTGTGCTATTGCAATATTCCTAGGTTTTGTAGTTTGGCTATAATCCTAGTGTAGAGTGTCATATACTAATGTGTAGTTAGCCTTATATATGTGATACTGTTTAACATAGTACTACTGTTAGAATCAGTCCTGTTTTTTCCTTAAGTGTTATGTCTAATAGTTTCTGAACAAACATCTGAAAAATCTTCCATTTTAAGATTCAGACTTTCTATAATAAATTGTTCTGAGATATTAAGTTTGGTTATCATTAAAAAGAGACAATAACAGAGAAATACAATCCTATTTTTATTTTATCTGAAGTGTCATTCTATAGGCTAATTTATAAAAAAAATCCTTTTGGTATACTGCAAGCATTAAGTACTATTTAATAACTGACAGTGGTTTAGAATGTAATTCACTGTCTTGTGCTTATTATCTAACTTGTATTCATTGACATCTTAGCATATGATTCAAAATATTATGATTATTTACTTTGACGGGAAGAAGGAACCTGGGCAGTTCTTACAATTTTAGAGTTCCCGTAGCATCACAAAATTGCTCATGAGTCTAAGTTGTTTCAAGCTGGTTTTCATGATAAGGGCTTGAAAATGAACAATCCGTCAGTTGCAGTTCACACAAAAAAGCTCACAAGTAAATCCAAGCCACCTCCACCCCCCAAATCTCAAGGTATCCCAACCACTAAAAAGCCATTGCACTCCAAGAAATAACATTTAATGATTCAGCAAGCATTATTTCTATGAAATGTTTAATAAAAAGCAGACTTTCATTTTTTAAAGGAGAAATAGCATATAAAATTCCATTAAAAGAATGAATGTTGTGTGTGCTCCTGGTTTAACTTGTAAAAGGGTGAGTCTAACTAATTATTTGCTATCATTCCAATAGTGATATATATATATATATATATATATATATATATATATATATATATATATATATATATAATATAAATCTTTATTTTTTATACTTTGATTATAATATAGCATGTCTTTCCTAGATGCTATTGCATATCTAGTATACTATCACATGGCACATTACTGGACCATCTTAAGAACCCAGAATGTAACTTAACATGCCTCTTTAGTGTCGTTTGTTGCATCTTGTATTATATTTAATAGTACATTACTCAACTATGCCAAGATATCAGAAAATGTGCTACCTAATATAAGTTTCATCATAGTAATGATTACCTTTAATAAGATGAATAGTTTAACCTTTTAAACTTGAAGTGAAAATAAGTGGCTTAAATTTTATATATAGATAAAAGAATCAAACTCTAACATTTTAGAAAGGGAACTAGTAACCATTTGAAGTAGAGAAAGAAATTAAAAGATTTATCTTTTAAAAAGTAATGTGCAGCTCCTGTTTATAAGTATTGAATCACTTATTTAAATTAATAAGAACTCATAACCATGAAATACATTGATTTTCATTTGTCCTTTGTTTTTTTACTGTTTTTGTCTTTTAATTTCCAGTCATCTCTTGTTGCATTTCTCTTTAAAGAAGTTGATAGATTCCAGTCCATTTCTATTGTTTTTTTTTTCTAGGATTTTGTTTTCTGTGTAAACTCCATTACATCTTCTAAGGTTTTAAAAATCTTCTTTCCTTCTGGAAGGTGAATCCTTGTTTTTGCCAGAAACAAGATTTGTGCTTTAGTATTGTTCTTTAAGCTTTTAACAAGTGGCACACATGCTTTTCTCTTGGACATTTCTAATGTAGAATAGTCATTGTCAAATCTTATAGTATTTCCTTTAATTTTAACTGGATAATTAATCCATACAGCTTTTAAGACTAAATCCTTATCTTGATTTGGAAAAGATCTTATGATCACTGACCTTGGTGAAGGTGTTTTTAAAGATGCATTAGAAAATGATCTATGTGCCCTTTCGATGCCAAAGGAAACATCTAAAGACAGGGTTGAAGTTTTAGGCAGCCAAGAATTAAGGAATTGAATCATACTGTCTCCCTTTTCTTTTTCAGGAAATCCTGTAAATCCTCATGTTATTGTTTCTAGATCTGTTTTCTAAGTCTTCTATTTTTCCCAGAATAAGTTGTTTTTCTTTAGAAGAAATTCAGTTTTATTCTCATTTTCAATTAATCTTCCATCAGAATCAGACATCGCCTCTTCTATACTTCAGATTTGTGATGATTGTTATTTGAGATTCCCTCAGCACTTCAACTTGTTTTTTACATTCCTCTTTAAAATTTTCCATTTTGCTTTTTAATTTATCTGTCTTTACAGATAACTTACTGACGTTACTTAGTATAGCCTTTACGTCTTTTTTTTTCATAGTGCTGTCCTGTACACTGGGCTTAGAGTGGCTCATTCTAAGACAATTAATTATTTCTACTCGACAGGAAAAAGTAATTAAAAGAGTTTCAAACGTGTTATTTTTATAGTAAGCCTTTCAGCAGATGTTCAACTGTAAATCTATCAAGTTTTGAAATGTTCTATTTGAGTTTTTTTAGTAAATATCCTGTCAGATGTTTCAATAAAGCACAGCTAAAAAAACTGTGCTGTTAACTGGTCACCATTTTGGCCATGCCCACTGATTCTAATTCTTAAGGAGTGCTTTATATATTTTTGGTATTCATTAAGCACACATCATTTTTTTTTCAAGTTTTTATTTTCTGATTATCCCACTATGTTCTTTTTGTCAGTTGTGCTTCCTATATCTCATCTCTAAGCATTGCTTGTAGTGAAATTATCTTTTTTTAATCATATCACACTGTCAAGTCATTCTATCTTCATGTGAATGAATGTCTGTGCTTCTCTGTATTTAAATCACGCCATACTGTCCTCTTCTGTTTCACAAAGTTTGGTTGGTTTCTTCACAACTTTCCTATGTATTGGCACCATTACCTGTCTTTGTAAAATCTTTACTCAGCCTTTTGCCTCCATAGCTGCAGTACCATATACAATTCTGTCATCATTAATCATTTGAATAAACTGTCCATTATATACAAATTCAGACTAAATGGATATCCTGCCTTATAGTTTCATGTAGTTGTATCCTTTCACCAACCAAAACAACCATCCAGTGTTATCCTTCACATGACATATGTCCTTTGTTGGTCACCGCTGCAGTCATAACTACTAGTGAACTCTGCCACAGGCTGTATCTGATACCTGTCCAGACTATCTAAGATGAGCATCCTCCCTTCTTGGCAGGGTTGATGGTGCCTTACATATTCCCATGCAATATTTAGTTCTTTCTTGCTGCTATGAATTCATTACAGGATGGTGTATTGCAGCCTAGTGACCGTTCAATCCATTGACTGAAGATCACTGGGAGATCACTATACTGATGAGGACCATTTTCTTTCTCTATCTTTATGGTTGTTCATTGTTCATATTGAAACATTCAAAAATCGACTTCCAGATACAAATCCCCAGTAGCTTCCCATACACACAAGAACCCGGAATCTGTTTCTGAGCTGCTTCTTATGTCTAGAAACTGTACCTGAACAGATATTCTCCCTTTCCATGGCTGCAGCCAGTTTTTCTCCTAGGGTTGGCCTGTTGTCTCAGGACATCCTCCAGTTTTCTTGCAGCCAGATTCAGAAGAACCTCTTGTGGGTGAGTGTGTGCAGTCTCCCTCACCCTGGAGGAACAGGAAGGTCTTCCATAAGAGAGACTAAGAATCTTGTGATTCTGAAGAAGAGGAGAAACTGGACAGCATGTCACAATTTTTATCCTCTCTAGGTGTTGACAAAGAAGGTGAGGAAACTTTGACCACTGATTCTCCACCAGAAGACATGCTATTTGACAACACTCTCAGTTTTGACAGAGCACTTCAAATGACAGCTTCAAGAGGCTTCTGATTCTCCGAAGTGATACTGGGACCTTCTGGGTCTTAGGTGCACTAAGTCAATGGCTATCCATCTAGTCCAGGAAATCTTTCTGAATGTTTTTCAAACAGAATCATTGGAGTCTGATTTTTAATCTCCCTCTATCTCTGTAAGACACAAAAGATGCTGTATGATTTAGAATTCTTACAGGTTTTTCCTGGTTTAATTTCTCCAAGTATTTTGGGTTTCTAATACCATGATGGGAATGGACCCCATTCATATGTCAAATTATCATTAAAGTTCATGAAATTAGTATTGTTTCAATCTTTTATGTTAGCAGCACCCACAATGTGCCCAGAATTGACTCCTCCTGCACTTTAGAGTTACATGCATCAGTAGCATATCTAAATATCACTGTGGATTATTTTTATAAGACCCATTGCTTGTATTGCTATAGGAACTTTCTAGGTGTCCTTCTTCCACACTGCCCTTGTTTCTGATTGCAAATCCTGGTATTTTATGACTTTATGCCTCTCTGTATGTAAGAGACTATAATCATTGGGTGTAGCAATTTCAGTGATGAATGCTACTTTTGTCTTTGTTTCATGAGCTAAGTGTTTGGTTTTCTCACATCTATTTTTTGAACTGTTGGTAAACAGTGATCCCATGTGATATAAACTTCATCATTCTCTATAATACTTTGTGGCTCATGTTTCCAATGCATCTCATCTACTTCAGTATTGTAATGTTTACACAATCCCCAGTGCAACAGTCTGGTCACATTATTATGCTTTTCACTATACAGGCCATCTGCCATTACTGTGTCACACCCAGCAGTACGATGTGCGATTGATTCCAGTTAATTAAGTTTTACAAAACCTGCATTTGTCTGTTTTCTCCCATGTGTTCAATAGACTTTGTAAACCAACATGTATGCAATCCAGTATCTTTGGCCGCCAATATTAAACTTTCATCATTTGGTTTAAATTCACCCCTCATTAACTATTCCTGTAGCGGATCATGATTGACGTGAGGCTGTTGTAGGACTTTTCCACATTTCTTGCCTTCTAATCTGATCCTTTCCCATATATTCTTTTTTGTTGTTGTTTTTTGGCACATTCAGTTGCTGCTTGACTTTTGTCTACTTTTGGTTTGAGTTCCATTTCCAATTGACACTGATATGCTTCTGCTAAACTAAGCAGGGAAGACATCCATGACTTATTCTCTTCATATTTTAAAACTTTAACTATGTTTGGATCTGGTGAAGTCAGCAGATATGTATATAGTCCTACAACTGCAAATCTGTACATGTAATCGATTTTGGGGAGGCCGATACTTCCTTCAGAATGAGGAATATATAAGCTTGGTATACACTGATTTTTATATGTCATTTGATTATGTGAAACATTTTTCTTACTTTCCTATCCAGCTAATCCAATACCTTTTGGGGCCTGTCAGTCATGCTAAAACTGTAAGTTAGAACAGGAAGAGAAAATTGTTTTATAGCTTGGACTTTATTCCTAGATATCAGGACTGTTTTCAGTATTAACTTTAGTTGTCTAAAATATTCCTTACTGAGTTTTGTTGACATTTGTTCATGTTTTATTCTTTCTTCTTCGATACCCAAATATTTATACAGTGTCTCCTGCTCAAGTTCCTTTATAATATATTCTTGTCCCAAACTGATATAGGTTCATAGGATGATACTAGGCTGTTGGCCTGGAAGTCCTTATAAGCCTAGCCAAGAATTTTGTCCATGTTCCGTCAAAATCAGCATCTGTTCCCCCTGTCCAGCAGGAACACAGGTGGGATCCCAGGAGTATATTTTCTGTTTCCATCCAGTCGTCCAGGTTCCTCTTAAAGAAGGCTAGAGAGGTTCTGCTTGACATAGAGAGGGAGTCTTTGGGACACAAACCTGTCCTGCCAACAAGTTCTGTTAATGTCATAGACCAGGTTAAGGCCTTGCATGTGGGTTGCACGAGTGGAGTTTGACTAACAGATGTGCATCAATTTCATCAAGGCTGGGTCTGAGATGGCCTTGTATGCCAGACACAGGTCACCTTTGACCAGTCTGTATGACATTGAATAGAGGGACAGGGCTTTTAGCCTAACTGTATAGGATAGGTGTTTGAGACCCTGGATTTTCCTAGTCAGGAACCTGTGTGGTCTCTCCAGCTGCTGCATGTGCTTGGCAAGGTACATATTTTTTTTTGATGAACTATACAGTTTTAAATCATTCACAAAAAGATGAGAAGTATTTACGTTTTGTTGTTTTCTGAGAGCCAAATTGTAACCATAACCTAATCTGTTAAGTACACAACTTATTGGGTTAAGGACAAGACAAAAAAGCAACAGTGACAAAAAGTTACCCTGGAATATCACCCTTTGAATTTTTATCCCTGGGATAATAATTTGTCCATTATCATGGTTAACTGCAAAGAGGTTTGCCACTGTTTCATGGCCACTGTTGTCTGATTAATGTAGGGTGTATCTTATACATCTGTAAGCACTCCTTTATGCATGAATATGGGATGCCATCAAATGTTTTTTGTAATGTATCCATACCACACTTAAGATTCTTCCCCTTTTTACAATTCTCCATTAGGATTTTATTTAACAACAAATTATCTTTTTTTTGCCATATGACTTCTTTTGTTACCCTTTTGTTCTATTGCCATGATTGAGTTTTCTTCAAAATGACTATAAACTTTTTCGTCATTTCCTGTATATAGTTTATACATCGTCAGAAGGCAAGTTATTGGACTATATTTTTTAGGATAGCTTGCAGGTTAACTCTTTTAAATCAGGAGTATTGTGTTTTCCTGTTTTTAACCAGGTAGTTGTCTGCTCAGGATGTGCATATACGTAGTTCTTACTCAGGGCTAAATCTTCATGTAAAGATGTAATTACTTATTTTGCATTTTTCTACGTTTTTCTGCCTGTACTGATGTCTTTAGTGTATTATTTGCAATAGTGGATGATAGATGCTGGTCTGTTCTGATAATGCTCGTTGCTTTTATCAAGTCTCACTTTTTGCTGATCTGTTCCCTCTTTATAGTCTTCTAACAGTAACACGTCTTGTCTTAATTACTTTATAGTTTTCTATATTCAGTGTTTCCATGATGGCATTTGATTTCTTCCCTACCTTTCCCTTACTGCTCCATATTTTTGTGGTAAGACTTTATCTGTTAATAATTTAGCTGCACAGTAATATAGCCTATTTACTTCTATCACACAACTTTCTGTTAATAGTTTTGATTACTGTGTTTATTTGTTTTATCAAACTTCTAATATGTTAGGTCTTATTGACTTTCTGTAGTCTATTTCTTTTATCAATCTTAATATGTCTATCCATCTCTATTAAATGAAGTAACTCTTCCCTTAGTCATTTTCTTCTAAACTGAGGGCACATTCTTTGTTTCCTGCTGGCATTCTACAGAAGGTTCCAGGACATCTTCTAGTGACATATTCTCTTCGGCTGCATCCTGCATCATCCGTTGCACTTTCATATGGAACTTACTGGCCAATCACTCCACAACATTGACTGTGATAGAGTTCCTACTGTTTCCTGCTCATTTCTTTGCTGTGCAACTTCAACTAAACTTTTGTACTGGTTTCCTGCTGAAGACTCATCTTCATGTGGCAAGTGATCAGATACTTCCCGTTCCACCTGTTTCTCCTTAATTTGGGGACTCATTTCATCATGCTGTGAAGTTGGATTTTTTTACACTAAATCCTTCACTTTACAGGTAATCCACAACTTAAGTTTCTATTTCTTTAATTTTTCCATTACC
This sequence comes from Protopterus annectens, assembly GCF_019279795.1. Taxonomy (NCBI): domain Eukaryota; kingdom Metazoa; phylum Chordata; order Ceratodontiformes; family Protopteridae; genus Protopterus; species Protopterus annectens. The sequence goes on from NC_056745.1 coordinate 236,902,530, forward strand.
AATCCTTTTTTCTGCTTTTCTCCTTCGTTTTCTTATGTTTTTTGTATTGTTAAATTTTCCTTAAACAGATGCCTTTGCCTATATTTCTTTTAAAATATCCCTGGTGCTGCTGTTTTTTTGTACTTAATAGTTTTACCTTCCCTATTGCATAAATATTGCACCGTATTAAATCTCTTTCTTTCACATGTCTGTATTTCTGCATGTTTCAGAATACTAATAGGCAGTCATTGTATAATTTGTTTTTTCCTTTGCATAAATATTGCACTATGTCATATTTTTCTTTCTTTCCTGTGCCTGTGTTTCTTTTTATACCTTTCAAAAATCTCTTTTGTTTTTTATATTTGTGCACTTCCTCTCCTGCTTCTTTTTCAAAGGACCCAAAGTTTTTTTTATCTCTTTAATGTTTTTCACAAATCTGTTATATTCACGAACACACACGTTCATTTTAAACTTTTGGCAGTATTTTTCTTTCCCCTAATCTCTCTATTAATATTTTTGAATATTGTCTTCTATGTGGGGTTTCTTGCATAATAGTAACAATACACAGTTTCTTCCTTATTCTCAGTAGTCCATTCTGTCATCTTTATGCCTCTTTTTTCTGCAGTCAGTGCTTGTGATTTTTGTGGCTACTATTTTCTTTTACAACAAGAGAGGGGGCCATCCTCCCCGAACCTGCTCTAACCCCAATTTAGGAATGTTTCTATGTCTTGAGGACTCTACATTTTTTCTGGTCCTGATACCAGTCGCATACCAGGATCGGGCACTTTTTTTATCCTGAGACTTAAGTTGTGCACCCAGCTGTCTTTTGTATTTTTTAACCTACATATGTTCATGATATATGCTATATTAAATACATTCTTATATATCTGTGTTGTCTTGGTGAGATTTTGTAAAATCAGGGTCCATCCTGTTAAATTACTCAAGTTTTAGCAATGCTACTCTCCTTTGCTTGGTGATTTTATCTCTCCATTTGGACTCCGGGCCGAAGAGATGCTATATGGTTTAGAATTCTCACAGGCTTTTGCATAAAAATGTGTTTGCAGAGCCAACAAACTATCACCACACCCCCTCCCCACCACAGTAATGAGGCCAACCCACTCCTACCCTCTCATTGTCAGGATCACTCTTTTATATAAAAAACAAAAAGGACAGAAACATTTTTCTGTCTTTCTCTATCCCCCTTAATAACCCAAAGGCCTCCTTCAGACTGTCCTGCATAATATTTTTCTCCTAAGGAATAACAGCTTCCTTTCATCGACAACAGAACCAATCTCTCTCTACACTGGCCTGCATTCTCTTCAGTGCTGATATCATCAAAAATAAACTAGACTACACAGTACTTTTATCACCTAGCACAACCCCGATAGTCTAGCAATCACAGAATTATGGATTAAACAAGACTCATTTAACTTCCAGTACTTTCTACTGTCCTACAGGTGTGTCAGTGATGGCTGGCCAGGTAAACAGTCTGATGGAGGCTATCTAATTATGTACAAAAAATACCCTAAACCCAAAGGTCTTTACCCAGTAAAACTCCTCCTCCTCCTAAGACTTCAGTCCTAACTGGATTCCCCTACAATTTCCTACTCACAAAAGTAATCCACTACTGATTTCTACAGCCTGTCTGCCACCCCTTCTTCCCCAAAGAAGCTCTTGAGTAGCTGTCTCAAAAATAACAACATAAATCATTTTAGTTGACTTCATCCTTGATTATCTTTATATTCTTTCTTCCAACATGCATACCTTCCTGGCTGAACTAGCTCTACTTCAACTCATAAAAGAACTAACAAAACCTGTTCTTATATCTTCCAGACACGGTAGACTTGACCTTATTATTGCAAACATACCACACTCCATCTCCAACATAAACATTCTTCCACCATCCTTGGGCAACCACTGTCCAGTCACTTTTACAATTATCAGCCATTGTGTAACATTACCACCAATATTAAAAGCCTTTATAAACCAGTCTAACAAGAATGTTGACAAGCTCAAAAATGTTCTCACAGCTACAAATGAGACTATATACTTTGCTTAGATGACCCTAATGCAGCAGATGTGACCCTAACCAACTTTCTTCTCCATCTGCAAGACATTTTATACAGTTATCCACAGACTTTATAAACCCAACAAAACTGAATGGCTATCCAGTGAACTGAAACATCTCCTCACCCTAGGGGATGAAGTTTGGCAAAACTGGAAATAAATCCCCACAACTGAGAACTTATCCTCCTTTATAGCCTAATGTAATGAAGCAAGACAGTCCATCAAAAGCAAACGCCAGTGAAGCAAGACAGTCCATCAAAAACAATCTCCAAAAAAAACAAACTCTTCATTCCAAAAGTGCTCGGGGAATGTAAGTTAAACTTCTTAAATTAATAAAACTTCCTCTTGGCATGCTGTCTTCAAACACCATTCAATGTGGCACAACAAAGCATTCCCCATTATATTCCCTTAAGGAATTTAGCAGTCTGACATCATTAAACCCAACCCATTCTGTTGATGGGTTTTTCTGTTCTGTTTATAAACATTTTTATTAAATTATCACTTAATACATATGAGCACGTGCACACACACACACACACACACACACTATAGGCTGCATATGTATGTATATGTGAGACTTAAGGCCACAGTGGCCTTTTTAAGCCAAGCCATGCATCTCACCTTTTGCCTGTGTAGTAAACACCTTAAACATTATGCCAGTCCCCAAACTATATTAACATTTTTCATATTCAGCACTTCACATTCATTATCCTGTCAGGCACCTACTGTTTGGCAAGCTCTCTCCATTTACCGAAAGGATATTATCTCTTACTCCAAATTCAGAGTGGAACTCAAAAATAACCTCATTATCCAAGCCCAATGCTCCTGTTTCAACACAGGACATGTCACCTAGTATACTATCCCTTTCTCGTTTCCACTTTTCTCCTGTCACAAAATTACTAAAGGTTGACCCACTTTAGAAAGTAATGTAAATATTGTACATTACTTGCAAGGGGTATGGCTTTGCAGAGGCACAAGACAGGGTTGACCATTGTACCTGTCCCAGTGACAGATGCATACTTTAGGTTCCGTATCTCAGTAGGAGGTGGTAAAGCACCATTTGCCACTTGGTTTGCGGATGATTGCACAGTATGGCTCATTTACTCCCTCACACAGATACCTGCCATTGTGATGAAGTTGGAACTTCTGTCCCACTATACTGATCTTGTGTGAGCTGTGGAAAGTCATTTAGGTTCATAGGTTGGTACTAGTCTATCGGCCCTAGGGCCTATACAATCCTAGACTTAACAATTCCCTGGCTATTTCTTCCCACAGTATTTACTTCCCTGGACCCCTGTCTAGCAGGGCAACTGACGTGATCCCTGGGGTGAATTTCCTATCTCCTATCCAATCTTCAAGGTTCCTTTTGAAGAGGGCCAAAGCAGCACTCTGCTTGACATGTATGGGCAGTCTATTCCAGAATCTGGGAAGTCTCTGGGTCAGGAACCTATCCCTCCAGCATGTTTTGTTCATTGTGATGACAAGGTTTAGATCCCTGGATCATGTGTCTCTGAGGGATTGGGATTTATTTAAGTGCAGCATGTCCAACAGCTCTGGGTTTGACATGGCCTTGTATGTTAAGCAGAGATTGCCTCTGAGTAGACAATATGCAACAGAGTATAGGTGGAGTTTTTTTTAGACAGTCAGCATAGGGCATCTGCTTTAGGCCTGTGATTCTTTTAGTGAGGTATTTCTGTGGCCTTTCTAGTTGTTGCAGATGTTTTGAGAGGTACACACCAAACGGGGCATTGTATTCTATAATGGGTCTAATGAGGGATGAGTACAGTGGGGCAATGACCTCCTTTTTTCTGGATGAAAAGTCCTTAGTGATGAGGTGTGCTACATAGAAGGATTTCCTGATTGTTGTGGCGATGTGTTTATCGAAGGTGAGACCACTGTCCACCTGTGTCCCTAAGTCTCTTATCACAACTTTCGGTGTTTAGTGTATTGCACCTTTGTGGTAATTCACGGGTACATGTTTTTTCCCAAAGGGGATAACTATACATTTCTTGGCATTGAGCTTGAGTCCATGGCTCTGGCACCAAGCATCTGTTTCTGTAAGGCTCTTTTGTAGAATATCCACATCATTTTGGGATTCAATAATGGCTCCCAGTTTGCAGTCATCTGCTAACTTTGTTAGCCATAGTCGCTTAGTGTTGGCCTGTACTTCAGAAAAGTGGATGCCAAACAAGAGCAGTCCCAGGACTGAACCCTGAGGTACTCTACTTGTCACTTGTCTGGAGCTGGATTTGGAGTTGGCTATTTCTACAGTGTGGGTTCTGTCAGTAAGCCAGTTGGCAACCCATCGAGTGACGTAGGGAATAATGCCCAGCTTAGTAAGTTTATCTATGTTATCTAAGCTATCTATTTTTCCCCACTGGGAATTGTGATATATATGGTATGATTCCCTAGCTCAGTGTGGCATTAAAATGGATATCAGACTAAATGGTGACATACACACACAAATGGACAGATGAAAGTTTTAGGCCAGTTTTGAATTATCTGCCGTGAACACTACCCAGATGGAATCGGCTCCATATGCATTTTCTAACTAGATTCTAAGAGGTTAAAATGTACATTCTCCATAGAACACTTTATTTTAAGAAACTAGCAGCAACCAACATTTGCCCCTACAGATTAATAAAGTGCAGAAACAGATTTTCAAATTTATTTGGTAGGGGAAGACACTTAGGATCAGCAGGAAAAAGGTGCATGTTGTAATGAGGTAAGGGGGTTTTGGTGTGACAGACTTCCATAGTTAGGACAAGGCAGTGATAAGCTGTTTTATGTACATCTGAAAAGTGCAAAGAAGCTCGCCTGGTTTGAGGCTTGAAGTGCATATTAGATATTCCCCTGTGTTTACATCCTTGTTCAAAGTCTGTGACCCTGGAAGCCTTGAAATTTGATATGAAGTGGAAGTTACTGTGACTGAGAGGAGGGGAAACTATTCCATTGATGAAAAGTTTATGTGGCACCATCCTAGTACTTTGGTTGATAACTGTCCTGTATAGTGGGACAGTTGAATTTAGGCTAAGATTCTATATTTCATGGACTTAATAAGATAATGATTCTAACACTATGCAGTCTTGGGACCAGTTAAAGAGGCCCATCCCTGCTTTATTATCTCAATGGTGGTAATATCTTCATCTTGAAGACCATCATTAAAGTGCCTTTAGGGGAAGTTCCAGTGTCAGTACTGAAGCTGCAAGCTGGTTAGAGATAATGCTGAAGGAAAAAAAACTCACCTAAATGGATGCCCCATATGCAACAGAAAAATGGAAGCTGGACACCTATTAATCATCTACCTACTTAAATAGAATGGCCAGCTGAATAAAGATCTTGTTCAATAGGAATTGGAAATATGTCTGAAATGTATTCAGGATGCCAGGTGGACTTGCTTTCAAGATTTGTATATGGTTATCTTTTATATTAGTTGCTCAAGACCTCAGCTGTGCTAGCTTGGAGAGGTCTTTTTTTGGGGGGGGGGGGGTATCACTGCTGGGCATTAGGCACCAACTAGTTACATATGATGTAGGTTTGTACCTATGTGGAACTACTCTGGGAGAAGGTAAACAGGGCTTTGAGGTCTTCTGTACCCCTCTTTGGAAGACTTTAAATTCTGGCATTTTGGGATTACCTGTCCTGATGTCAGTGTGGAAACTACAGACTTCTTTTGAGTAAGAACAGTTATAGCCATACTCCTTTAATGTTTACTTACTGGAAGTGCTACTTCACAGTAGAAATATCCATGTTTCATAAATTTTATGTGAAATTGTGCAAGAGGTCTAGCAATGCAGTATACAAAGTAAATGGGCTCAATTTTGGAGTATATTTACTAATCAATTTTGAAAAAGACTGTGGAATATATGTTAAGTAAACATGTGGTCTGTGGTGTGCATTGTCTTGTCAAGATTCATTCTCTGGTTATATTGTGTTTTCTGGTTTAGTCAATAAAACTGTATGAACTATTAAAAAATGTTGTAAAAAAGCACAGTGTAATGTACTATAATGTACATGTAAAGGTTTTTTTGTAACTAATGTGACTACTGTTACTGCTTTTCTGCCTTTTTTGTTTTTGAAATGTTTTGTATTCTACCTGTACTGAGCCTGAAATAGATCGTTATTTATTGGTACACTACCTTGGTAAACAAATATACGTGTGTAAACTAACATAAAAGGCACAGTAGCGATGCAGGCAGTAAACACAGCACTAACCGAAATACAGGAAACAAAGCAGAGAAAACCACTGCTTCATGAACTTTGAAATTCGGATTTATTGTGACACAAACAGAAGACGTGGTAAGCGCTTTCACCTGGATAGGCTTCTTCAGACCAAAAGAACCCCCTCTTGTACACCCTTAATATATCAAAAAAGGCGCCAAAAACAGATAAACCATTAAAGGCACAAGACAACCATCATGGTTTGTTTGTGTCTTTCGGCTTTTCCCGGTTAGGGGTCGCCACAGCGGAACTCTGGTCCGCAAATGATTGGTAGTTGATTTTTACTTGCAGAGTTTCCAGCAACCAACAGTTACCAATATTGTGAGGGGTCAGGTATATAGGATGTCATGGTATAATCCCAGTCAGGATGGCTTTGAGGCAGATGTCAGGGATTTATGTGAGAGGTTTAAGAGCAGGGAGTATCAGATATCTGACATGGAGAGAGGATTGGCAGACCTCATTAATTTGAGGGAACAAGCTGCTGCACCCTTCTTGTCTGGACTGTAGTGGACCACGATGGTCCCCCTCAGGGTGTTTTGGCTGGGAGTAGAGATCATATAGTTTTAGAGTGCCTTTGTATTATACTAAGGATGTAGGTAGGTTGAAGGATGTGATTAGATCACACTAGGGTGTGTTAACACTGGACTCGAATGTGAGGGAAGTTGTGGGTGCTGCCCCAGGTTTTGTCCATAAGAACAGATCGAATCTAAAGAAATTGCTGTGTTATCTTATTATGGACAGTGGAGGTGATAGGGTTGCTGGTACCTGTGGTAGTTGCAACTATTGTTGTTCCATAGATACTGATGTCCAATTCTACCACCCTATCTATGGCACCAACCATGAAGTTAGAGTTCATGCAAACTGTGAATCTACACATGTTGTTTATTTGGCCTCCTGTGAAGCTTGTACCACATTTTATGTAGGCAAGATGGACAGGAGGCTGAGGGATAGAATAAGGGAACATATCTACCAGATCAGGATTCACTCCACCATTAATGCCCTATCCAAACATGTCATGTTTAATGATTCCACACATTTCTTTTGTTTTAAAGTACTAGATGTTACACACACTAGTTTTGGAGGGGGGAGGGGTGTGAGGGGTAGGACTGAAAGTACTGAATCTAAATGGATTGTTAGACTTAGAGCAGATGTTTTTCCTGGACTGAATGAGAAAGTACAATTGAGACCTTTCCTGAGGTCCAGGAGATTGAAGTGATACATTTGATTGTGTTTTTTATATATGGATATGCACATCTTTATGAGAGGATTTATTGTCAATGTTGTATAATAGTATGAATTTATGCAGTTATTTATGCAGTTTTTAGTTTTAATATATCTCTATTTAAGTTTTATGAGTGTTTTGGGTGTTCTTATTTTACTATGGTTAATGTATTTTAGAGTAAGCATTTTATTTATGTTGTATACCATGATGGTTGTACTGTGCCTTTAATGGTTTATCTGTTTTTGGCGCCTTTTTTGATATATTAAGGGTGTACAAGAGGGGGTTCTTTTGGTCTGAAGAAGCCTATCCAGGTGAAAGCGCTTTCCACGTCCTCTGTTTGTGTCACAATAAATCCGAATTTCAAAGTTCATGAAGCAGCGGTTTTCTCAGCTTTGTTTCCTGTATTTTGGTTAGTGCTGTGTTTACTGCCTGCATCGCTACTGTGCCTTTTATGTTAGTTTACGTGCTTGGACTGAGTTTGGCACAGGTAGCGTTAGTCCTGTGGGGAGTGATATTTCTTGGACTTAAATATACGTGTGTGTATATGTGTGTGTGTGTGTGTGTGTGTGTGTGTACATATATATATTTATATGTGTGTGTGTGTAGATATATATATATATATATATATATATATATAGCTATATATTTATATATATATATATATATATATATATATATAGCTATATATTTATATGTGTATGTGTGTGTAATATACAGATATATATATATATATATATATATATATATATCCACACACACATAGTATTTGTGTTTATAAATACACACACACACAACTTCAAAAGAATCCAGCACTTCCAAAATTCTTTCAACCATGGCAACTTTATTACTGAACCCAAACACAGATTCCAACATCTGCAATAGTATTATATCGCGGCAGTATAATACCAATCTCCAAGAATGAGGAAACATACAAACCGGTTTCGCCCACTCAGCTTCGTCAATGTTGACCTGGAAGTGACCACAAAGTAACTGATAAAGATTACATTTAAAGGTACAGTGCAAACTATTTGAAAATACTATACAAAACAGAACCAGAATGTTATCTACATTAATAATGAAGAGATTACAACAGTCCCAAAAATACATTTGAAAATGTGTATATGTGTGTGTGTGTATGTAGATATATATATATATATATATATATATATATATATATATATATATATATATATATATACACATATATATCTATGGATTCACTTTATAATCTCGAAATACTGAAAGGTTGACTTTCAGTATCTTGAGACTATAAAGTCAAATCCACAAATCACTGACAGCCCAAAACTGCTAAACTTAAAATCGCAAACACAAACCATACATCACACCACACACACACCACAATACCCACACTACAAAAAAAAAAAACCCACACACAAACATAGCACCACACATCTACAAACCTACATTACATATAAGCAGGGGGGCACCCCCCCACTTATATATACTAACTCTGAGATGGCGCAAACAAAAAAAGGCAGTAAACTCACACCCAGACATTCTACAGTCCCTTGCGTGCGCACATACACATGCAAACACACATCACACATATACAAACACCACCACATCCAACACTTAAACACTTGTACTTTTACCTGCCTACCCTAACCCACACGTACAACATACAAACACACTCACATACACTCAAACTCCTACACAAAACCCTTACAGAATACTCACTTACCTTAAATTCCACCTAAATCCACACACTACACCGGACACCATCCACACAGTACCCTACATGTGTCATAACGTAAATCCATAACCGTGAATTTGACTTAGTCACACACACACACACACATATATATATATATATATATATATATATATATATATATATATATATATATAGTTCCACTTTATAATCTCAAAATACTGAAATCTCAAATTTCAGTATCTCGAGCTCATAAAGTAAAATTTTTTAAATTGTGAAACTCCATAACTGCGAATCCAGAAATGTTGATTTCACGGTTATGGTGTTCCTGTATTTGTTGTGGGATCTAGTGTGTGCAGCATATACAGTTTAGTGTGTGGATTTGGCCGGTATGTAAGTTAAGTGAGTATTTTATTAGGGTTTTAGGTTTTTGTTTGAGTGTGCTTGGAAGTTTTATGTGTGGGTTAGGGGAGGCAAGTAAAAGTATGAGTGTTTAAGTTTTGAAAGTGGTGGTGTTTGTATATTTGTGATGTGTGTGTGCGTGAGGGTACTGTAGAGTATCTAGTGGTGAATTTGCTTTCTTTTTCTGTTTGGTGCAATCTCGGAGTTAGTATATATAAGTGGGGGGTGCAGGGTGGGCTTACTCCATTGCTTATAAATGGTTTAGGTTTGTTGATTTGTTTTTGTGTTTGTGTTTCTTTTGGTTATTTGTTGTAGTGTGGGTAGGATGGTGTATGTGTTTTGTGGTGTATGGTGTGTTTATATTTGCGATTTTGTGTTTCGCGGTTTTGCCGTTTCAGGATTTCAAGCGTTTGACTTTATGGTCTCGAGATACTGAAATTCGAGATTTCAGTATTTTGAGACTGTAAAGTGGAACCATATATATACACACACACACACACATATATATATATATATATATATATATATATATATATACATATATATATATATAAATATATACACACATCCACACACACACACACACACACACACACACACATTAAAAAATATATATAAACATATGCATGTATAAAAATATACACAAATGTATGTATATATCTAATGGTAAATAAAAAATCAAATATTTTTGTCTAACCAAACTGTAGCTTAAAACCATATTACCTATGTACACAATCAAAAAATAGATTAATAAAGCAATCTGTATCAGCAATATTCATTAAATCCTGTTTTCAAATGTGATCCTAAATAAATAATCCACAACCTCTCTTTTTGTGACAAAATTTTATATTTGGACACAATAGATAATCCCTCACCTATTACCATATCAATGCCCACAAAAATAAAATGTGCTGTGGTATGTTCCAACATATGTTTATATAAAGCACTTCATTTACAATTGATATCAATCACTACAATTCTCTGTTTAAAGGGTCTTGTTGTCTGACCAATATAAAATGTTGTACATTGACAGATTGCCATATAAATAACCCATTTAGTAGTGCAAGTGATCAAATGTCTTGGCCTAATGGTTAAGGTGTTTTCCTTACAAACACAAGGTACAGGGTTTGAATCTCACAGGGGATAATTGGCGAGGCTTAAAATGGCTCGCAAGGGCAGTTAGCCTAGTACAAACCTATGAACCTATGATAATATCGTATACCTTCAAGGTCTTCATCATAGTGAAAGACTTGGTTCTAGAAACTGTCTTCCAATAAGTACAGTTCCCACAGGCATACTTCCACCTGATCTAATAGTTTCCATTTTATTTCAACCAATGATATCTCTTTTAAATGCTGAAAAATATTCACCCAAACTTTTACCCCTACAATAACCATAATGGTAAAATCATGCAAACATTGTTCCAAAAACAGATCAGTCTTCAAGAGATACCAATGTTTATTAATTACCTCCTTTATTTTAAATGTATTAATCCATATGTAGTAATTAATTTAGGTACAGATCCTTTTCGGTTATATATATGTACATATGTGTATATATATATATATATGTGTGTGTGTGTGTGTGTGTGTGTGTATATACATATATATATATATATATATATATATATATATGTATATAGAGAGAGAGAGAGAGAGGAACTGCAAAGGGAGGTAGACTGGCTCTGATGTGAAATACGCATATAACAAGAAAGTCAGATTAATTGATAGGTTCAGGAAAAAAAATGTTTCCCTCAGCAACCCTTGCCTTCAGGGCACTCATTGTTCAGCCCCCCATTCTTAAGTGTCAGAAGCCTATAATTAAACAACTCCAGGATATTTGTGAGGGATTGTGGGATGGGACCCTGAAGTATGATCTGCCAAGATCACATTATTTTCCATTTGGGTAAACATACCATAAAATGCAGGTACAATGCTGTACCTCCAGGACTACTGCAACAGGTCAGTTATTAGGAGGCATTCTTAGCTGTGGTTCCACTCCCTCTCTGAGGATGCAAAGGCCCAACTCCCTAATACCCTCTTAAATAAGGACTGCTTTTTTATCCCCCTCAACCTACAGTGTATTTAAAAAGCTGGAGGTGAAAGAGAGAACTATGGAATTGGTCGATTACATGTTTCACAAAGAAAAACAAACAGTCTAGGCACACTGAGAATGGCTGAGAATAAATTTATTATAATTAATCTTAATCCACAAGCGCTTTCACCCTGCCCAAATGCAACACTTTTTGAAGTGATAAAAACAGTAAAATTAATTCATTTAAATACCTTTTACCCCCTAAAAAAGTACCAACAATTTCTAAAGTTTTTAAAGATACATACCCTCCCCCTTAATTACAACAACACATAAAGCAGTTTAATGAATTTCATAAATTCCTTAATTCAAAATACATCATTCATATAAATTACAGTGCAATGCATGTAAACTAGAACAGGACTATAATTTCTTTGCCTTTTTAACCAAGTATGGTTTTATAGATATGTGTTCATTTAGACCCGGGGGGTTAGTTGCATTTAGTTTCAACTGCCAGTATGTTTCCATACACCGCAGCCAGTTTTCCCAATCACCTCCCCTAGGATCCATTAAAACCTCTTCTAGAATTCCAAATAAAAATCCTGTGTGTCAAGGTTCAACATGAAGGTGTCTATAAAGTGCATTGTTTAAAATTTTCTTCCTAATATTGTAGTGTGTTCATATATACGTTTGCTTAGTGCCCTCTTAGATTTTCCAGTATAGAACCTAGGACAATCTTTACATACTGCCAAATAAACTATACCTTTTGTTATACAGTTTCCCTTCCTAAATTTAATAACTCTATTCAAACTATTATCCTGCAGTATTTGTTCCTTATCTATAATATATCTACAGTGTCCAAATCTTCCACACCTTTTTGTCCCCATGGTTACTTATATTATTTTTATTTTTCACAAAAAGTTTTTTTTTAATTAGTCCCAACAAAATGGGGGGCCTCACCCAGTTTATGTGCAATATCTTGGTTAAATGTCAACATTTTCCAGTTTGTTCTCTACTAAACTCTTTATTTCTTTTGAGGTACTATTATATTGAATCACTAATACCCTTCCAAAGCTTTGTCCAGTACTCTGACTCTACTTATAATATAAAATGAAATGCATTGAACTGCTTTATGTGTTGTTGTAATTAAGGGGGGAGGGTATGTATCTTTAAAATCTTTAGAAATTTTCGTCACCTTTTTATGGGGTAAAAGTTAAATTAATGAATTTTATTGTTTTATCACTTGAAAAAGCCTGGCATTTGGGCAGGGTGAAAGCGCTTGTGGATTAAGATTAATTAAAATAAATGTATTCTCAACTGTTCTCAGTGTGCCTAGACTGTTTGTTTTTCTTTGTAGTTCCTGGCGTTTACAGTCTCCACCTTACTTTTGTTACAATTACATGTTTCACCATCCTATTCCCAAAAAGATGAGAAATTACCCCTCAAAGCAAAGACTGTACTACTGGAGACAGGGAAATGGCAAGTCAGCCAAAATGCAGAAAGAACACAGAAAAAAACAAAATAAGAGCAGTAGGATAGAGGGAGTTTTGGGATCCATAGGGTCTCAACTCCTAGCAGTGAGCAGATGTGACATTGTACACCTTTTCTCCTCCCCCCTTAATTCTGCACCCTGGCCCTCTAATGTATATCCCCTCTCCCTAAATGAACCAGGATAGGAGGCCAGCTGGTCTCCTCATAGCAGTTGTCAAGCATAACTTGGGACCAGTGGGTGTTTCCAGAGGGTACAGACTGCACTTTACTTCCAGATCATTAAAAGGTATGATTTCCATTTTACCAAAAGACCAGGAGCATCTAGTTCCACTGCTCTTATCAGAAATGCTACTGCAGAGAACCATAGAACCCTTTCCTTTTGGCCAGGCTAACAAAGGGTTTTTACTCAGTACTATTCCTTGTACCAAGAACTGACGGATTATGAAGATGTGTCCTTGACTTACCAAAATTAAACATGGATTGAAGACATTGTCCCTGTAGACCTTTCTGTCCTTCCTGGTCTCTCTTGTCCTACCGATGACATTGAGATCTCAAGTTTGCATATCTCCACCTCCTTATTTTCAAAAGACTCTGGCAGTAACTGAGGTTTGTAGTGGGGGGGGGGGGGTAAGCAATACCATTTTACCAACTTGCCCTTCAGATTGACTACTCCTCTCAGACATTTTATAAAATGTTTGTTACCAGTCAATGCAGGGCAAACAACATCCATGTCTACCCATACAAGGACAACTACGAGATGCACAGAGAGCATTGGAGCAGGCTTAGACTGCCTTAACAGGCTAGTTTTCTCCCTAAAAAGGTAAAAGTGCAGTTTGTTCCCATCCCAGAGTAGTGATCTCCCAGCGAGGGCCTCTCCTCAACAACTCAGTAACAGCTTGAAAAGGCAGAGTTCATTTTGTCCTTCTTTCTGGACATTCCTGAGCATTGTGTGCCATGTGACATTCATTATAATTATGGTGCCACTACCCATACTGAAAATTAAGAAATTTAAGAGTAAAAAATAGCCGTACCTGAGGCTAGCAGTCTTACTCCCTGACACATACCTTCCGAGGGCTTACTCTGTGTAAAGAAAGAGTCGGAATGGTGGATACGGCTAATGAGACAGAATAAGGACATGTCATTCAGACCACCCCCACCCCTTTAAGGATACCTTTACCATGGAAGCCTCCATCATGGCAAGAGGTGCATATACCGTGGACCTCAAAATAGTAAACCTGGAGTTCCTGGGAGGTAAAAGTGTACATAAACATAAAAGAGATGATGGCAGTTATTCATGCTCTCATAACCTTCAGGATTCTCTGGAAACATGGTACCTTGCTGATTATAATACAAAACAACACAGTTAAATTGTGCGTAAACAAACAATGGTGATCATGTTCATACAACCTTTGCAAGGTATGCATGCTGACTTGGAGGTCAAGCCTCAGAATACATTTTCTCCTGAAGGCAACCTGTATACCAACTCAGGAGAACTGCATAGCTGATCAGATAAGCATGACCTTTGCAGACCACATGAGTATGTGCTGAACAACGACTCCTTTATAGACCTTACAAACAAATGGGGTGTTCCAGAGCTGGACCTCATGTGTAGACAGTAGATGCCTTCTGCCTAGATTGGAATGGGCTTCCCCTCCTACATTTCTTCACCCCCTCAGGCTACAGTGCTGAAGGTTAGAAATGATTCTTATTTGTGGCTGTTTTAACTCTGAATCTCCCACTTAATTCAGGTGGCAAGCAGGAAACATTTAAAGCTGTCCCAACCTGTGAACCTCATGATGTAATGCATGGAGTTGGTAAAAAGTGCACTCAAACTGTTCACACTCAGACTAAAATATGGCCCTATTACTTTTTGGCTACCTTTTTTATGAGGACTTCTAAAACTTCTGTGGGAAGCTAGGAGACCAAGTACAGATAAATCATACCTAGCTAAATGGAAAAGATTCTCCCTCTGGTGACAAACAAGGAGCCGGTACTCAAAGCAAGTGGACATTCCATTGGTTCTTTGATCTGTTGACTTATGGACTAGCTTATGCCTCTGAGAAGGTATATCTCTTAGCTGTTTCTGCTTGCTTGCTTGTAGATTACTCACTAGTGTTGAGACCTCCAGTGAAGCAATGCCAAAAATGGCATCTTTCATCTGATATGTCCCAAGAGGAAAGCTACCTGAGCTTGGGACCTAAATTCTGTGCTGGGAAAATTCGACTTATCACCATTTAAATCAGCTGATTTTTCACCTCTGTCATTTCCCTCTTGGAAAACAGTTTTTCCTGACAGCTATCACCTCTGCTAGGAGATTGTCTGAATTACAAACCCTCATGTAGACAGTTTGTCTTGCAGTACCATAAAGTCAAAGTAATTCTGTGCAGTAACATCTCCATTTTGACAAAACCTGTTACAGAAATGACCAGTGCCATGGTGTAAGGTGATAAAATCCTAACTATGACACAAATGACCTGGGTTCAGTTAGCATCTCTGTCATCTGAGGTGCTGGCAGGAGGGAATGGGCATTTACTGCTCCTTAAGGGAAGGCATCATCCAATGAGGGGAGTAGACCTTGGATGAGATCAGTAAACTTAGACAGGAAGAGTGATCTTGAGTAGGTCATAAAAGGCAACACTCCCCCATTGAAGTTAGACCGTACAACCCCCCCCCCCAGGATGCCCTTATGCTCCTCTCTGGCCCTGGCTTGAAATTTGGCATTAAATGGAGTGTGGGGTTGAAGTGCAGGTAGGCATGGTGAAGGATGTGGGCACTCTGATGCCAGTCACTCTGACAGAATGGGAACCAAAACAACTCATTACAGATGTAGCCCTGAGTCAAGCTATTCAGCTTTGAGTTATTCTGTTATCTCCAAAATAAAAGATTCTGCACTGTCTGTATGTACACAGACAATTAAGGTACTAGTTCGAAACAAATCTTTCAGAAAATCAGATCACTTGGTTGTCTTCTATGCAAAACACAAGTGCTGTAAGACCCATAGCATGACCATGCAGGAAAAATTAGGGCCCCCTTTTAGAAAGAGTACTGCAGTTACTACTGCCTTCCTGGGAAGAAAAAGTCAGTACTAACAATATTGTAGAAGTAGTTAGATGGTCCTGGGTTCACACCTTCTCGAAAAAGTACAGACAGGATGTGATAGTAGGGAAAGAGCTGGCGTTTCCTTTACAGTCCTGAAAGGCATCTTCCAATCATCATGTGACCAGTGGGCTAGCCACCTCACCTTGAATGGACAAGTTTTGTAACTCTTCCGTACAAGTTATGAATTTAACAGTGACCCATGAAGAATGTAGCACTCTGGTGTAGGCAGAGTACCATAACTGTAGATGCTTGAGTGTTGTCATTTATGTACTCCTGTTTCTTTCTCCTCCTTCCTGTCTTCAGTGGAAACATGATGGGCCATGGTGGGTATCTCTATAGCCTTTCCCCTGAGCCATGAAGGTCCAGGGTGGGTATCTCTATAGCCTTTCCCCTGAGCCATGAAGGAGCTGGGTGAGTATATCTATAGCCCTTCCCCGAGCCATGAAAGGCCAGGGTGGATATCTCTGTAGCCCTTCCCTGAGCCATGAAGGGCCAGGGTGGGTATCTCTATAGCCCTTCCCTGAGCCATGAAGGGCCAGGGTGGGTATCTCTATAGCCCTTCCCTGAGCCATGAAGGGCCAGGGTGGGTATCTCTATAGCTGTTCCCTGAGCCATGAAGGGCCAGGGTGGGTATCTCTATAGCCTTTCCCCTGAGCCATGAATGAGCTAGGTGAGTATATCTATAGCCCTTCCCCAAGCCATGAAGGGACAGGGTGGGTATCTCTATAGCCCTTCCCCCTTCACTCCTTTAGCTTTGCTCCCATTCCCTGGTTTTTCTGTTCTCTAAAGAGGGTCTTTAATTGTCTGTGTCACTGGCTTCTGATTTATGGATAGGTAGTTGAAGATCCACAGCATGTGTTAGATTCAATGTCAGGAGAGTCAAGCTTGCTTAGGCAAGTTTCATGGGTTGTGAATGAAACAGAGTGAGATTTAGTAAATGACTTGGATGTGATATGACTCATATTGGTATTTACAGGGAGGAGTTCAAGGTTGTCATCTTGCTATACGAGTCTCAAAGTTATGGAATAATGCAGGAATATGGACACCCACTACCAGTAACAGAAATGCCATCAGTAGCCTGAATGAGTGATAAGCATTAAAACTTGGTAGGGAGGGTGCATTTACACTACATAGGAACTAGATTTTAATTATAAGACATGTGCCTGTATTTATAAAGGTCAGAAAGGCTTCTATGTTAGGTGATTTATCAATGAAGTTCTAGCATTGAGCAGTGTTACTTTAATAATGTTCTGATTTGGTTTTGTTGGGTTGCTAAACTGAATAGATTGGCATTGCCTAAACAACAGTTGCTTTGGGGTGGGAAAGGTCTTGAGCAATGTACATATGCACTGTGGTAAGAAATGTAGAACATTCCAGGCAAGACAGGTAGAATCGTGCTATGTCCTCCAGGCCAACACACACATTATTCCCCTTGCAATGACACCATTAAGTAACTGAATTGCTGAAGGCAATTACGTTTTGTTTATATTGTACCACCTTTCTCGATAAATGTAGGCTACTGCTCATGAGTAGTTCATACCATTCTCAAATGCGTAGTCGAAGAGCTCCAGCAAGCAGCTACACTTTTAAAGTCAATATTTTGCAAATGCTGCAGTTTGTCAATTTAAAACAGCTGCGCTGGACTGAAGTTCACCTTTCCTACAGACTTCTATAAGTGATGAATAGTCAGCATTGTATTATCGAATAGGGCAATCAGACAGCAGAATCTCAAATACGTGCACATCTGGCAGACAAAATAAAGTGTACATATTTACTGTAACTTTACATGACAGAAGTTGTTGCTTTTTTCTGAGGAAAAAAATAACATTTTTGATCTAATTTCATGAGACACAGTAAAGATGTCATTCAAATACATAATTATTTATTTATTTACATTTGTTGACAGGGAGAGTCCGACTGGACACAGGTCCATTTTCAGCGGAGGCCCGGGGAGAAAAGCTCCACATTAAGTATTATTTGCATTATACAGTTAAAAAAACATAGCATTTAAATATAGACATTAGTCCTGTTAAGGACGCAAGACAAGAAGAAAACAGATGTAAAACAGCTGTAGAACATAGTACAATTTTAAAATATGGTGACATATACGAAACATGGTTACAAATGTAGTTGAGCTTCATAAGTGAACAATTGATGCAATCTGTTTTTGAGGTACATAATGATTTTTTTTGTCTGAATTAATATATATTGTGAACTGGATGTTTACAGAAAAGAAAAGAGTGTGGTTTTATAGGAATACAACATAAAAGCATGACTGAGATTCAGAAATAACTCCACTGCGAACTCTGTTGCAGGCAAAGGAGGCGGTTTCCCCAGTTGGTGACATTACAATTCAAAGGCATGCTTGGCTAGAATGAGGAAAGGCTTCAATATTTGTTAATTTGCTTGTTTCTAAATTGCAGTGTTGCAACAGGTGCTAATCGTTAGCACTTTCCACTGGTAATCACTGCTGGCAGTTCATGAATCACTTTAGCACTGCCACCCCTCTCATTCACTCTCCACACATATATACACATTCAGATTTATACAAACACTCGCACACACATCCTCATTCCTTTCAGCTGTCCCTCAGTTTACAGATCCCACCCCGCCCCACGTTGCTTCTTATTTTTGTTCCTGCTCCTCATTACAGTTTATAATCAGTCAATAATGCCAGGCATTAGAGTTTTATTCTTATTATTGTTCAGAAACTGCATTGTGAGACACGACCTGTCACTCTATTAACTCTTTAAGTGACATAGAGTAATCCTTAAAAAGTCCCCTTGATGTTGTGTAGTGTTGCTCCTGACTTTGTTAGGAAATCTTGAAAATTGAGAGGTATGGCAGCCCCCAAAACACATGCACTCACACAGTTTAATATCAGACTGTGGAAAATCAAAACAATTTTCTACTTTTTGTCCAAATTTGTTGTCTGAATTTGATAATACATAATTACCAAAATGTTGGAAATGGTAATCATGGAATCGACATTCAACACCAGAAGTTCCAGTGTCGAAATTCTGTGTTACTGCACCCACTGCATATTATATATTCCAACTACGAGATTGCACTGCAGTCAGGAAAAGGGTAAATTTCCCGATCCCAAGTGTAGTGCAATCTGTTATCAGGACGTTAATTCCATATTAGTGAATGCACACAACCATTCCCTAATGAAGATTCAAACATTTTGAGATTGACATTATGGAAACTGGAAAACATGCATTCAGCCATCCCAATTTGCGTAAGTGCTGTTCCACATTTTGCTAGTAAACCCACTGACACATCTCCATACATCTCAACTGTTTCTGATTTTTGTCTCTTATACCTGTGTTACCCGTGTAACTCACAGATAGCTGCAGTCAGTCAGCAATGCCAGACATTAGTTTACCACTGATTATTCAGAAACTGTATCATGATCCAAGTCCATTTGCTCTATTACCTTTTTGCTTGCCTTAGAATAATATTTTAAGTCTCCCTTGTGACTAATGTCCCCCTCCATACTAGTAATTGTCCAAAACACCCTTTCTGCTGCAAACCCATTGTTCTAGTAAGTTTGTAAGTGACTTAGGGTAATATTTAAAGACTGTTTCTGGTGTCTAGTGTCTCCTGTACATCTTATTGTTCAGAAAACCTGTTGTTCTATTAACATTGTATGCCTCAGAGCAATATTTAAAAGTCCTTGATGTTTAGTGTCCCCACCCCAGGGTTACAGTCTTTACTTGTTAGTCTGGGGGAGCTTAGATGTATGGCAGTCATACATGAAATGCAGACACACTCAAATTCAGACATTCATGCACACACACACACACACACACACACACACACACACACACACACACACACACACACACACACACACACACACACACACACACACACACACACACACACACACACACACACACACACACACACACACACACACACTTATCAAGACCTCTGATACCTCTACAAACATTCACACTTGTTGCTACAGACATGCATGCACTCACTTCCCCCACCACAACCTCTCCACAGACACTTACCTGATGTTACCTTTTACCAAGTCTCCCCATTGTCTACAATAGGAAGAATGCATCTTTTTGGCTATGTTAACTAATGGGGCTAGCCATGATAATTTAAACAGCTGAATGATTCTCTGAATTGCTAGATGGTATCATTTCCTTTTACTGCAGGCATTTCTGGAGCTAATTAACATAAGTTGCTCCCTCAGAATGCCTCATTAGCATGTAACATGGTTTAGTAGATGGCCCATTGTGGTGCCCCTACAGACCGTTGGGTATTTCAGCCTTGGGCCTGTCTCTGAATAAAAAAGAGCCACCAGCAAAGAGCCTTCTAGCTTATCAGTGGGAGTGGTAAGCATCAGGTAGCCTATCTACGACAAGAGGAGTGGTCCCTGGCCCAGAAATTGTAGCTATTGGCTGTTTGAGCAATTTTTTTCATCTCTTTTAACTTTCTGGTTTGAAAGCCGCACTTGTGCCTGTTTCCCGCCTTCCCTATAACTAGCCTAGTCCAGTTACAGGGTTGTTGTTTCCAGGATTGTTAGTAAAGCTTCTGAGCCCCCCCCAAGCCTTTCTGTGTTGAAGGGAAGCCTTCTAGCTTATCAGTAGGAGAGGTAAGCATTAGGTAGCCTATCTACCACAAGAGGAGTGGTTCCTGGCCCAGAAATTGTAGCTATTGGCCATTTGGGCAGTTTTTTTCCATCTCTTTCAACATTCTGGTTTAAAAGCTGCACTTGCGCTTGTTTCCCACCTTTCCTGTAACTAGCCTAGTCCAGATACAGAGTTGCTGTATCCAGGACTGTTGGTAAGCTTCTGAGCCTCGCAAGCCTTTCTGTGTTGGAGGAAAGCCTTCTAGCTTATCAGTGGGAGTGGTAAGCACTAGGTAGCCTATCTACCATGAGAGGAGAGGTTCTTGGCCCAGAAATTGTAGTTTATTGACCATTTGGACAGTTTGTTCGTCTCTTTCAACTTTCTGGTTTAAAAGACCACATATGCGCTTGTTTCCCATCTTTCCTGTAACTAACCTACTGGGTAGCACTAGAAAACCTTAGACTGATACAAGCCTTCTAGCTTAGGAGAGAGACTTTGGAGTAATTAAGTATCAGTTTTCTGTACTTTCTTGCTGTACTTAACTGGTTTCCACCTAAACGCAGATTTTCCAGCATTTATTGTGATTTAAAAGCTTGTTTTTTTTTACATTGTAGTTATTTGACTGCCTGCACTTTTAAAAAAGTTGTTTTTTGTTTAAATAATTTGTTTAACTGTTGTAGGCTACATGCTAAAGTGCGATAGCCTTTTCTGATCGTTTATAGTCATTTAAAGCTGTTTTAAGTGTATTTATTTTACTGTTTTTGACTTATCTTTTCAAAAAAACAAAAAAATCCTCGTTTCCCGCCTTTCTAAGCTAGTATAGTCCAGTTTTCAGGCAATGCTGAGTTCAGGACTGTGATACTAGTTTGAGTTGCCCATACCTCACTTGGATGCAAAGAAGTTTCTCTGTTCACCTGTGATAGAGGGGAGCTTTGAGCAACCTATCTGTCCATGGAGGAGTGGTTCCAGCCCAGACGTTAGTAGTTTATTGGCCATTTTGGGCTAATTTCTATCTCTTTCATTTCCCTACTATAAAAACCGCGTTTGCACGGTTTTGCACACCGGGCAGTGCCTGTTAGCTACAGTTAAATTATTCCCGGCTCTACTAAGTCTCCTCTTCAGTTTTTCCCTTGAAACTAGTCTAACTCTCAACCTAAGCACTCAAAAAGCATCTTACAGCCCAGCACTTGCTCAGACCTAATAGCAAGTACTGTCTTTATTCACCCCTCACCAACCAAGCGACTAAGCAGCTCACCCTACTATTCAGGCATGACCAAATGGCAACTTCAGGTGCACTCTCCAGTCCAGCTGGTGAATCTGGGTATCCTGAGGCAATGTTACAACTGCCTCATGTACACAGATAACCCTCTCCGCCTACCACAAAACAATAACATATGCAAGAGATGCAATTATAGAGCCAAACTGGAAGCTAAGCTGTCTCCACCAAAGACTGGAACAGATAGTCAAGAGGAGAAGGTTAACACTTGCACCACAACTCCAGCCGCACACAGACTTACTAAAATAGCACTGGCAAAAATACACATAAATACACAAAATCATACTTGGAGGCTCTAAATAAAAACCTGCAAAAGCATCAGAGATCTCCAAAGCAGACACCCAAACAACCTGCACTTCCCGTCACAAACCAGACAACACATAAAACACAAAATCAGTGTGCCGCACAATCACAGCCCTTAAGGCAAAATAACATACCTAACACACTAGTAATAGGTGACTCTATAATCAGGCACACTGACATCCCACTCACTAGGCTGGACAAGCAGAAGGTTACTGTTAGCTGCCCGTCGGGAGCCGGAATCCACCACACAACACAAGCACTCGGGTCACTCCAGAACAAGTACAAATATGACTCTGTCATTGTTCATGTTGGTATGAATGACCTGAGATGTACCTCCCTGGACTACATGAAAAGAGACACGGAAGAGCTCTGATCATGTAGCCCAGGCTGGTATGACCCTGACCATGAGTAGCATCCTGCCCTCACCAAGAGTGATACCTCAGTATAAAGAAAAAACTATCAATTTCAAC
Source organism: Protopterus annectens (assembly GCF_019279795.1). Taxonomy (NCBI): domain Eukaryota; kingdom Metazoa; phylum Chordata; order Ceratodontiformes; family Protopteridae; genus Protopterus; species Protopterus annectens. The sequence continues at coordinate 236,925,355 of NC_056745.1, forward strand.
AATTGGCTAAGCTTCTGGTGTCATTCAAAGGGGGATCCAGTGTCTGTCAGCCTGAGACGATATGCTCGACAAGCCGTGTTGCTTCGTAAGAGATGGCTTGCACCTGTCACCCCTAAGTTTTCGAATACTGGCCAAGGCTCTTGCTGTCTCCATAGTGCCTTTTTTAGGCAAGGCTCAAAAGTCAAACCCACCTCCATAAACAGCACAATTAACAAAAAACTGAGGGTTATGCTACTCAACGCCAGGAGTTTAAATCTCAAAATGCACGCGCTCAAAGCACTCCTCAGTATGGAGAATGTCGACATCTGTGCAGTAAGTGAAACCTGGTTCAAGGCTCCAGAGACCACCCCAGCACTACCGGGCTATAACTCATACCACACGTTTCGGCCACAGAACACGGACCGAAACACAAAAGGAGGGGGTGTATCCATATTCATCAAGGATACCTACACCTCCAGGTTAGTGGCGCAGCATGATACCTCTGAGATCATCCATGTGCAACTAACATCGGGCAAATCTGCAATGCAAATTGTGGCCTGCTACAGATCACCCTCCATGACCCAGGAAAACATGAAGGTCCTACCGAACACCCTGATATTGGGTGATTTCAATTACTCTACCATTCACTGGGAAAACTACTAGAGTACAAATTCCCATGTCCAGCGCTTCCTGGAATTCATCAACTCAAACACCCTGGATCAGCTGGTAAACTCCCCTACCAGAGGCTAAAACATATTGGACCTGGTCATCACCAACATGGGCGACAGGTCTTCCACACCGGAGGTCAATGCGTCACTAGTTAGATCAGACCATAAACTAATCACTCTGGTTGATCACAACCCCCCCCCCCCCCCAACTAAGGAAACCACAGTAAAAAACTTTTCTAAAGCAAACTTCACCTTACTTAAGACAAAGCTGGTAAGTTTCACAGCCCCCACGCTAAAGGATAACACTGCCCAAGATGCAGAAACCTTTACAAATGCACTCTATGAGCACCTACAGTGATGCATGGATCATGCCATCCCTAGCAAAACCAAGACTCACTGCTCTAAGAGAAGGAAACCAGTTTGGTGGACCCCTGCAATAAACAGGCTATACAATAGAAGGAGGAAACTAGTTCATAAAAAAAGCAAATCCCAAGAAGGAAAGACTTCCCTGATCAGTATCAGTAAGAATCTGAGGTCCCTCATGAAATCATCCAAGGCTAACTTAGAAAAAAAAATAGCCAAGGATTCAAAAGATAACCACAAAGTCTTCTTTAGCTATGTTAAGAATCTAAGTGGCAACTTGCAGATATGCACTGAACTAGTGAAAAATAGCACAAAATATACTGAACCTACTGATATTGCCAACATCCTGGCAGATAGATTCAGTGCAAACTTCACCCCCCTCTCACCACCAAAAGGGCCCACAACAATACCGGAAAAATGTAATGACCCGAAAATCACAGACGCACAGGTGAAAACAGCCCTTTCAAAAGCCACAGAACAGCGTCAATGGGACCAGATGATGTCCCAGGCTGCGTCTTGCATGAACTACGATCGAACTAACCCCCCCCCCTCCCAAACACGCTGTTCAACCTCAGCCTCTCCACAGGCTATGTGCCCATAGAAAGGCGCACAGCAACGGTTATTCCTCTCCACAAAGGAGGGGCCACAACTGACCCTGGTAACTATCGCCCCATAAGCCTGTCATGGCCTCAAGCTAAATGCCAAAAAATGCATAGTCGTCCAGTTTGGGAAAAACAAAACACCCACGAATTACCACATAGGTGGTAGCCCCCTTAATACAGAAGAGGTAATAAGAGATCTGGGCACCCAGGTATTTGGTAATCTCTCCTTTGACAATCATTTTGCCAAAGTAGTTAGGAAATCCTTCTATGTGGCCCATCTAATTACTAAAGGGTTTGCATCTAGAAATAAAGAGGTTATAGTGCACCTCTACTCATCAATCATTAGACCCATCATAGAGTACAATGCCCCATTTGGGATGTACCTCACAAGACACTTCCAACAGCTGGAAAGACCACAAAAGTACCTTCTCAAGAGGATTACTGGCCTCAAACATATGTCCTATGCAGCCTGACTGAAAACACTCCGGCTGTACTCAGTGGCATATCGCTTACTCAGAGGTGATCTCTGCCTGACTTACAAAGCCATGTTCAACTCAGAATTGGATATGCTCCACCTAAAGAAATCCAAGTCACTACAAGCCACGCACTCCAGTGAGCTAAACCTCACCACAACAATAAATAGAACATGCTGGAGGGATAGATTCCTGTCACAGAGACTCCCCAAGCTTTGGAACAAAATTTCAAATTACATCAGGCAGAGCCCCTCACTAACATTCTTCAAGAGAAACCTTTAACGAGTGGATAGGTAACAGAAAATACATCCCTGGGATCATTTTATTGGCTCTGCTTGACAGAGGCTCAGTTAATTAATCAATGGGGCGGCGAAAGCCGACACACTCTGGCTAGGCTTATAAATGCCCTCGGGCAGATAGCCTAGTACCTGCCTATGAACCTATGAGCAGTGGTAACAGCCCATGTAAGGACTTAATGCTTGTGGAGACACTTTCTGAACCCCAACACCAGTATCTCTAAAAACATTTGAAATATTCTAGTAGATATCTCAAAGATATGTTCCACCTTTTCATTTTGCACTTAGTTAATGGTCTCTCATATAAAGGCATGTCCACAGCCTTATATTCATTTAACATGTTTCACTGCATATGGGTCTAAGCTTGGATAGGGTATAAGGGTAAATGCAGTGATAGAACTCTTCCCTATTAAGGAAAACTAGGATTTTTTTTTTTTACTTCTGATTTAATGGCAACTCTTTAAACATTGGACATGGACTGCATTTCTAATCTTGAACAGCAGTTATATGTCCACCTGTAATAGTAGAAATCATGTACATTGCAATTTGCCAGACTGCTAGTGTAAAATTTAACACATGCAGATAAATATACCAATGCATAGAAAATGCTCTCTCTTTCTGTCTCTCTGTCTCTGTACTCTGCATATATACAGTGGTTATAAAAAGTGTACACACCCCTGTTAAAATGCCATTTTTTTGTGATATAAAAAATTAGACCACAATAAATAATTTCAAAACTTTTTCCACCTTTAATGTGACCTATAACCTGTACAATTCAATTGAAAAACAAATCTGTTAAGGGGAAAAAATATAAAAAATAAAAAAAGTACAATAAGCTGGTTGCATGAGTGTGCACACCCTTAAACTTATACTTTGTTCACCCTTAAACTAATACTTTGTTGAAGCACCTTTTGAATTAATTACAACATTCAGTCTTCTTGGAAAGGAGTCTATCAGCATGGCACATCTTGACTTGGCAATATTTGTCCACTCTTCCTTGCCAAAGCATTCCAAATCTGTCAGAATGCGAGGGCATCTCTTGTACACAGCCCTCTTCAGGTCACTTCACAGATTTTCTATTGGATTTAGGTCTGGGCTCTGGCTGAGCCAGTCCAAAACTGGTGAAACCATTCTTTTGTTGATTTGGATGTATGCTTGAGGTCATTGTTGTGTTGAAAGGTGAAATTCCTCTTCATCTTCAGGTTTCAAGCAGAAGGCTGAAGGTATTGGGCCAAACGTGACTGGTATTTGGAACTGTTCATAATTCCCTCCACCTTGACTAACGCCCCGGTTCCAGCTGAAGAAAAGCAACCCCAAAGCATGATACTGCCACCATCATGCTTCACTGTGAGGATGGTGTTCTTTTGGTGATGCAAAGTTTTGTTTTTGCACCACACGTACCTTTTGGAATTGTGACCAAAAAGTTCAACCTTGATCTCATCAGACCATAACACATTCTCCCACATGCTTTTGGGTGACTTGATGTATTGTTTTACAAAGTTTAGCCAGGCGTGGATATTTTTCTGTGTAAGAAAAGGCTTCCATCTTGCAACCCTACCTCATAGCCTAGATATATGTAGAATACGGGAGATTGTTGTCACATGTAGTACACAACCAGTACTTGCCAGAAATTCTTGCAGCTCCTTCAGTGTTGCTGTAGGTCTCTTGGCAGCCTATCTGGCTAGTTTTCATCTCGTCTTTTCATCAGTTTTGGAGGGATGGCCAGTTCTTTGCAACGTCACTGTTGTCCCATATTTTCTCCACTTTTTGATGACTGTCTTCACTGTGTTCCATGGTATATCTAATGCTGTGGACATTTTTTTCTACCCTTCTCCTGACTGATATCTTTCAACAATGAAATCCCTTTGATGCTTTGTAAACTCTCTGCAAACCATGGCTTTTGCTGTAGCAGGCAACTGAGTAAATGACAGGAAAATCCTACTAGAACAGCTGAACTGTATTTGGGGTTAATTAGAGTCTCTTTAATTGATGGCAGGTGTGTACCCAAGAAGACTGAATGCTGTAATTAAAGCAAAAGGTGCTTCAACAAAGTATTAGTTTAAGTATGTGCACACATATGCAACTAGCTTATTGTACATTTTTTATTTTTTATATTTTTCCCCTAACAGTTTGTTTTTCAATTGAATTGTCCAGGTTATAGGTCACATTAAAGGTGGGAAATGTTTTGAAATAATTTATTGTTGTCTCATTTTTTATATCATAAAAACCTGGCATTTTAATAGAGGTGTGTACACGTTTTATACCCAGTGTGTGTGTGTGTGTGTGTGTGTGTGTGTGTGTGTGTGTATATGTATATATATATATATATATATATATATATATATATATATCTATCTATATATATGTATATATATTTATATATATGAAACCACCAACACTACTTCCACCACAGCCAGATCATAGCCTTTCTTTGTTCACAGCTGGAAAGACCACAGAAGTACCTCACCAAGAGGATCACTGGCCTCAAGCAGATGCCCTATGCAGCTCGACTGAATAAACTCCAGCTGTACTCGGTTGCATACCGCCTACTCAGAGGTGATCTCTGCCTGACATACAAGGCCATGCCCAACCCAGAATTGATGGACATGCTCCACCTAAAGAAAACCTTATCCCCTCGAGCCACATGCTCTAGGGATCTAAACCTCACCACAACAATAAATAGGACGTGCTGGAGGGATAGATACCTGTCCCAGAGACTTCCCATGCTTTGTAACAAGATTCCAATCTACATTAGGCAGAGCTCCTCACTAACACTCTTCAGAAGAAATCTTGACAAGTGGATGGGAAACGGAAAGTTTACCACAGGGATCACGTCAGTGGCTCTGCTGGACAGAGGCACAGGGAACTAATCTAAGGGAACGGTAAAAGCCAACACATTCTGGCTAGGCTTATAAATGCAGATAGCCTAGTATCTACCTATGAACCTATGAACTATCACTCAATTTTATATGAAAATAAATCTGGAAGTGATACTTAAAACTCAAAGACTTTAATAAATAAAAAATGGATAAAAAATGGATAAGCGCTTTCAGGTTCTTACAACCCTTCTTCAGATCAATTTGTTAAAACCATGCTAATATATTTAAATTAATGTCATCTAATTGACAGAAGTCTTCATCCTTTATGTAGCCAATTGAAATTCAGGATTACTTTACTACTTTTAGCAAACATATCTAAGTAACTATTGGTTGTATCTCTACCCAATCAAGCTATGCATAGACTTTTATTGCAGTGTGACAGTGCTGTGTTCCTGTATAATAAATGATAAAAATTTGATTGGATGGCTTTTAGTACATCTGACAAATACAGAAATATTTTGGGTACATCCAATGAATGAACAGTATATCCTACAATGACAAATGAAGTGAAGGTCTGATATCAATCTGTGATTGGCCTTTATATTGAGGTAGTGGCGAATCAGAATTGATAGATTGCCACCATAAGAGTGAGTATGGAATGAAAATGAAGAGAAGTTTTGATACTTATTACGGCTCACTACTTATTAAGAGGAAGGATAAAATGGAACATTGTGGCCTCTTAAGTATGTTTGGTCATATAGTTTAAAATATATATTCTCATCGTAAAGTGGTAGCATTTATTTCCATACAAAGAAAGCACAAAGTTGATTGGATGGCCTTTAGAGCATTTGATCTATAGAGGAAAGCCTTGTCCGCATTCGGTGGACAAACAGCATATCTCACAAACACCAATAAAGTGAAGCTTTCATATAAACTTTATATTGTGATAGTGGTGAACCAGAGTTGATAGATCGCCAATATAAGGGTGAGTACGAAATGGAAATGAGGAGAAGTTTTAACATTTATTAATGTTTTCTGGTTAAGAGGAAAGAGAACACTGTGGTCTCCTAAGTATGCTTTGGTATATAGTTCAACATACATTACTATCATAATGCAGCAGCGTGCATGTCTGTATAAGGAAAACATAAATTTGATTGGATGATCTCTAGGACATTTGACCTATTGAGGAAAGTCCAGGCTGCATTCAATAGACAAGTAGCATATCCCACAAACACCAACAAAGTGAAGCTTTGATTTTGAACTTTATATTGTGATAGTGGTGAATCAGATTTTGTTAGATCGCCACTATAAGGATGAGTATGGAATGGAAATGAGAAGTTTAACATACATCAATTTTTTTTATTTTCAAGAGGAAAGAGAGCATTGAGATCTGTTAAGTATGCCTTGGTATATAGTTTAACATACATCACTATCATAATGAGCCAGTGTGTATTTCCATATAAGTAAAGTATAAAGTTGATTGGATGGCCTTTAGTGCATTTGAACTATAGAGGAAATGTCTTGGCCATATCCAATAAATAATTAGTATATTCCACAAACACCAGTAAAGTGAAGTTCTGACATATCCATTCATGATTGGGCTTCACATTACAATCCTGGTGAATTTAGGAATGAATGAACAGCAGGACGTTATGTTTACCAAGAAAACGTCAAAATAAATACAATAGTTGTTTCATGATCTTACAAAAATAGGGATGAAAACATTGGATGAAGGAAATGGGAAGTTTTATAACTTGTAAGTGTAAGAATGTCTTTGATGTCATGGGAAGAGACGAAAATATGAACATGTAATAGAGATGAATATATGAAAACTCTAAAATGTCAAATAAGACAAAAGAACTTTGAAGATGTCTAACAAATGTTTTGTGGAGACTTGTCATTCTTGAAATGCATAGAATTGATGAACAAACATTTTAAATTTGGATACAAAGAAAGGAAAGAGAAATTTGATTGGATAGAGCTATAACCAATAGTTACTTAGATATGTTTTCTAAAAATAGTCAAGAAATCCTGAATTTCAATTGGCTACATAAAGGATGAAGACTTCTGTTGATTAGACAACATTAATTTAAATATTTTAGTGTGGTTTTAACAAAATGATTTAAAGAAGGGTTGTAAGAACCTGAAAGCGCTTATCCATTTTTTATACATTTTTTATTTATTAAAGTCTTTGTGTTTTAAGTATTGCTTCCTGATTTTTTTTTGTATAGAATTGAGAGTGATAGTGAACAAAGAAAGGCTACAACCTGGCTGTGGTGGAAGTAGTGTTGGTGTTGGTGGTTTTAATTTTTCTACAACGCTACACTTGAGTGGAGACCTTCCTGTTATGGTTATTGGTGATATATATATATATATATATATATATATATATATATATATATATATATATATATATATATATATATATATACACACACACACACACACACACACACACACACAGAAAAAGATATATAGATAAATATAACTTGCAGCTAGATCACTTTAGTTGGTGATTGCATACATGTATCCTATCTGTCATAGATTATGCTTTAAATTGTTAATGCTAATTCAGATTTGGTTGGTGTAGTATGTCATGCAGAATAACTCATATTCATAACTTGTTTATGCTTATGAGCTACACCTGCATCGTATATTATAATATCACTCATATAACTACAACAATACAGCTGTAAAACATTGATGTTCAAGATAATACTATCTAACAAAAATGTGTACAGCATGGCTGGCCACTGCTGTTTTCTAATTCTTCCACTCCTCGGGTATGAGTAACATGTAACTGTAAGTCATATGGTCATAAACTGCATTATTCAGCAATGAATAGAGACATCTGTGTTTATGCATTGAAACTGTCTGGAATTAAATATGCAGCCTGCTGTGCCAAAGTATTAAGATGCACTGATTAGAAACCCACACGGAGAATGCATTCATGCCTTCAGACTCTGTAGGCTACTTGCTTGATTTCACTGCAGCATCTGCACTCAGTTGCAGTTGGCATAGTTTGTGTAAGCTTATGGCATGACTACAGTTATGAGAATCTCCAATTTAGAAGTAAGAAAAATCATGTAGAGAAACACCTAATTAGCTGCTAATTACTGTGTCTTTGAATTATACACCATACTACCAGATCTGACAATATTAGTGTTCTCCACACTAGCTGTCACCTTGTAGTAGCATTGGCAGCCACATTTATTCAGACATGCACACTCTCAGATGTTCATACAAAAGCACATATATCCACCCAGCCACAGAAAGGCCCTACTCACTTGCTTTCACTCATGGAAATGCTCCCTTAAATATCAACATGCATGATCCAACATGCACCCATGTAGTCACATTCATGGCCCTTCAGAGAGACACACTTACCCATGTAGGCATTTTCGAGTTTCACCAGCTTACCTAGCCTTTTGTCTGTATGCAGGAAAGCCAGAACCCTGGCAAAAATTGACGTAGACCCAGGGGAGATATGCAAACTGCGTTTCAAAGGTAGCCCATTTGAGAGGTGCACCAAAAACCCAAGCACATGTAGCATCAGTGCCACACACTACATCCTGGGGCTAAGCTGAACATTGTACTTTCATTGTAAAAAGGTTACACTGACATTAAACAAACATAATTGGCAATCAGTGTTCACTAACTATTGTTTTAAAAAATTATGCATTGGATGGTATAGTTATGCTCATAATATATACATAAAGTCATTTAGTCTGCAATATTAAAAATTAGTTTAATGTAGGCAACAATGCAGATGGTTCTAAGAATAATACATTTATTATAGATCCATTAGCTTTATTGCAGCAGTCAGAGCTTGCTGATTAAGACCCCACTTATCATGAATAATGTCTTTTTAAAGATGCTGCAGCTGTGCTGATTATAAATAAATGTACTGCAGTTTTAGTTAGTTTATTCCCCATCCTGAAGCTTCCTGATTTGCACCCTTTCCTCTGCTATTTTACTTTGCTGTTTGTGCTTACCATTTGAGTCCACGATAGTATTTAAATTTTAAGGAATATTTTACCCTCAGATTTTTGAAGTAGTTTTCCTACTGATAGAATCCAAATGTGGCTTTTACTGTGAGCCCACCTTTTCACAAGCTTTGAAAAATGCTGCATTTCAGTCTTGTTGGTAATTATCTGGAGTACATCTCTAATAAATCCTGTTAAATACATTTTGTATCATACCTTACAGATGTTCTACTGTTTTGCGGCAGAGGCTGTCTCATAGCTGTCTTGACTCTGAACCCTGTCTTAGGAGTGGTGTTTTTGGAATGACCCATTATGATACATTAGAGTGTCTTATATAACATAGTCTGTATAGTTGTTTTGAACATGTGTACAGTTAACGTATATGTGGCTCTACTACGTTAGACCGACAGTCCACAACACCGACACCACAAGAACGAAACCGCAAAAACACGAAAGTTCACATACCCAGCAAACCACAATACTGACAGTTAACAAAACAAAACATTCGCTGTTCCACACAACACACACACAACACAAGCACACCAACAATCTAAAAACCTACACTACACCTTACACACAACTATCTATGCACTAACCTTAACCCAAACCCTAACCCTAAGGTCCGTCACTATCGCACACTTACCTTACCTGCCCCCTAATCCTAACTCACTTAATCCGGCCCTAACCCTCAAGTCCTTCACTATCACACACTTACCTTACCCACACCCTAACCCTAACTCACTTAATCTGCCCCTAACCCTCAATTCCCTCACTATCGCACACTTAACTTACCCGCTCCCTAACCCTAAATCCCTCACTATCGCACACACACCTTACATGCACCCTAACCCTAAATCCCTCACTATGGCACACTTAACTAGTCGTACTCACACATTTCCCATGCTGGTGTTTTTGCTGTGTGGATTCTGAGTTGTCGGTTAACTGCTCCGTCAGTCTTCTGGCGTCAGTGATGTCAGTGTCGATCTTCCGAGATTTCATTCTAATGTAGGGAACCCATATATACATATATCTACACACACATATGTGTGTGTAATCACTCATGTGCATGTATGTGTTTTTATATATATATATACCTGTCAAATCTTTGAAGGCTCAAAATTTCAAACGTTACATGGTCGAGACCAAACGTTTTGAAATTTTGAGTGTTCGAAGATGGACTTTCAACGGCACTGTACGGTGCAGATAGGGAGAATTTACCTTTTCTGCACTGAAGTGTGGTCACAGAGTTGGTATATTTAAGCTTGGGGGGTGCAGGGGGGGCTTGCCCCCCTGCCTACACTGTTAGTGTTTTTTTCTATGTTTTCTTTTTTTTTTTTTTTTTTTATGTTCCAACATCCAAATGTCAAACATTTGGATGTTTGAACATTTAACATAGCCCCTTTATATATATAATGTGTATCTATATGTGTGTGTATGTGTATATATACATATATATATATATATATATATATATATATATATATATATATACACACAGACACACACGCACACACATATAGGATGCCATAGATTGTTCATGGCATACATTTATCTCATGACACTTTTTTGGTAATTTTTATCATTGGTCCAAGTGGTTTTATAATGTTACAGTCAAACTGCAACAGTTAGACTGAAATATGCTATTAGGAGTGTTCCTCTTTCTCTGCTGTTGTGTAACAATTTAGTTTATATAGTTAATTTCTGGGAATATAGGAAAAAACGTCCACATTGGGAGGTGTTGGGGTTGTAGCCACCCACATAAAAGCAAGGTTTCGGGTTATTGTAGGTGATCGCAAATGTAATTTTTTTTCATTTGTGATCACTTCACTTTGTGTGTATTTTTTTTTTTTAAGATTAAATCAATTGCCAGTGAATTTGTTCAACGTATTTTCTGTTGAAAGTTCACTGGTGATCTAAAGACATATGTGTGTGTGTGTGTGTGTGTGTGTGTGTGTGTGTGTGTGTGTGTGTGTGTGTGTGTGTGAGAAAGATCATTAAGTCATATCTCTCAACCTCTTAGAGCAAGAAATCTGGACAAAGCCACAAATAAATGTTGTTCAAAGGCCCAACAATAGGGACAGTTTTTAAATATTGTTCTTGCAAACTTAGAAAGTTGATAAAATAACAGGTTTTGCATTAGCATGGATTTTCTGAAGGGTATAAAGTCTGAAACCCAGTTGTGTGTCATTATTTTCTAACTTCAGTCTTTAATGATTTGCCAGTAATTTGCCAGAAAACCACAATTTTATGAAAAATGGACCAAAAATATGAGGCAAAAATCTGGATATTCTGTGAAAATCTGTACAGTTGAGAGTTATGCATTAAGTGTAGGATAGCCAACTTTAGAGGACTACACTTGAAAACAATGTCCACAACAACAGAGGCAAATGTCATACATGTATAAATTATTAAGGAGTTAATTTGTGTGACAGGTAAAACTTTTTGTAGCAGTTTACTAGGTTACTTCTACCAAATGTACTTTCCAAGACACCAATAACTTTTCCAATATAATGTGTTATTTGTTGTGAAATGAACCTTCACGTAGGGTTAGGTTGTATCATGAGAGAATACCAAAGTGTGAAACTGCTACTGCTGCTTGGCAATTCACGTCTTCTAGTCTCTTCTCAATGTTTATATGACTCAAAATGTTTTGTATAGCAGGTCTTTGCATATACTCTACTCTGATCTTAACTTTTAATAAAAGCAAAGCTTTTAAATGTTTATTTCCTGTTTTTTTATGCAGGTTTGCAATTAAACTTCTGGAAGACCTAATATTCTTTGTTGCCGATTGCCCGAACAATGGACAGGAAGTACTCAGTGTGGTAATTACAAAGCCAAACAGGGAAAGGCAAAAACTAATGAGAGAACAAAATATTTTGGCTCAGGTAGGTATCTTCCTTAGCACAGCAAATACATTTTAAAAACGCCTATGTTAAACACAGTTTCATTGCATTGTTTTTTCAGTGATTAGCATGTGAGTCAATTTATAAAATTGCACTTGTGTGGTAAATGGAACTTAACACGACTTTATTTTTGTGCTGTTAAATATTTCACATGCAATTGTGGCTGACAAATGACATAAAGATTTTATTTACTATGTCCCTTATAGTACAGGTTGATTAATTTTGATATGCTTTCCTTGTTTGACTAATTAAGCTGTGTTGTGCTATCATAAATTAGCTAGAGAGGTGTGAAAAAGAAAGATCTTGTCCATTTTACAAACTCTTAGAATGATGAATATGCAGTTGATTTTTCTGCTACCCAGCAGTCCAGATATACCATTTGTTGGTTCCTTGTTAGATTATTTGGTTATTCAGATAACTCCTTTCTGTCCTGCGAAAACTGCATCACCAAAAATGTTGTAACCTCATCACCTTTAATTTCAAATACCTTTTGCATGGAAAAGGATTTTTGCTGTACATGATGAAAACAGGTAGCAGACTGCATGTCCATCCTCTTCTGCCAGCTCTGTCAGTCACCTGTGTTGTGTTGCTGATGGAATCTAGGTCAATTGGGCTGCATTCAGGGATTTATCCTTTTGCAACATTGGAGCCTACATACCAGTATAATGTGGGTTAAATAACCCCAATAAATGCAGAACAGTTGCATATGACTGTACTGTAACAGTAAGTGTTTAAGGGATATTAGAGTGCATGTTGACTTATTTCACTTCAGTCCCTTGGTTAAGCTTGGTTATTTCTGGTTTTTCTAGTTACTAAAAGTGATTCATGCCTGCTGCTGCTAATGCTACTTGTATTTCAGGTTTAAGGTACCCTCACACAGGATTACGTTTCCTTCTTGCTTTCTGTCAGGGCATACAAGTAGGAGTCCTGGTGTTGTAGAGGAGAAAATCTTTATCCCTGTATTTTTGCATTGACCATTATATTATTAGTTTTTTTTTTTTATAATTCATTTTATCCCTGTTGCAAGCCAGCCATCAGCCCAATAATAATTGATTAGCCCATTTCCCCTTAGTATGAGAGCTGGTTGTGGGAGGCCATCAATTTAAGCAGTTGTCAAGGTTTTCTTCTTGATGGTTTAATTCCTCACCACCAGCCTGGCTGATGTGCATGCCTGCTTGTTTGAGGGTTTGCGATTCCCTCTACTAGAGGCTTGTACACTCCTGTCAGCCCCCCCCCCCAAAGCACATACCTCTGGACTGCATGCTGCATACTGTAATCCAACTTCACCATGAACTGTAGGGAAGCAGACCTCCTTCCTTCACCCAGGATGGGAGGGCCAGTGCTGGGCATTCACTATCACCCAGCCTATTCATCTCTTTCAGCACTGAGGCCAGTAACCAGAAGCAGGTTGTCTGTGCACTAGTAAAGCCTTTGATCTGAAGTAGGAGATTCATTTGTCTGCAACCTGTGGGTTATGGATCCGATATCGGATCCGAACCGGCATGGTTTTCCAGCTATGGATCCGAGCTCTCAGCTCCTCCCCTCACCCATAATGCCCTGCTCTCCCTACATGACCTCAGATCTAGTTTGCCGCGCTGGTGACCAGATTGGATTTCAGAGCTCTTCAGCTAAGTGTTTGTTATTCTCTTTTGCAGTGTTAAATTTAAAATTGTTAGTTAGTTTTGTGTGAAAGTTTTAGGTTCCCTATCCTTATAGCTTAAAGTTTAAAGTTTTTAATAACTTTTTATAACTTTTAGTTATCCCTCCCCTCGCTGGTGCGTAGTGTGTGTTTGGGCCTGTGTTTGCTTTGGCTAGTTAGCATTTATTATTTTTAAAAAAAAAAAAAGAGTAGAAGTATCCTTAGGATGTCTGAACCCCCTAAGGCTTTCTTTTCAAAGTGCTCCGAGTGTGGCCATAAGCTTTCTCCTGCTGATGGCCACACTCGGTGCGTTCGATGCCTTGGGGTTGAACACCTCACTTCTGGATGTTCCATTTGTGCAGGGTTCAACCCCAGGGCATTGAAGGAGCGGAGGTCGAAGCTGGTCCTGGCGGGACTTTTGCCCCCGGACATGGCTTCGGCTACCGCTCCTTCAGGGGGTACCGTGTCTTCGGTTCCCTCCTCTCCTGCTCCCCCTCCTCCACCTGGGACTCAACCTCCCTCTAGTGGTTTGGAGGAGAGGGAAGCAAGAAAAAAGGACCGGAGGGAGAAGCACCATAAGCGGCGGGCCGAGACCTCTGTTTCGGCCCCGCCTGCCAAGCGGGCTTCTCCTCCGGCCTCCTTGTCTGCTGGTTCTCCCCCTCCTCGGCTCTGGTCTCCAGTGTGCTTCTCACCGGGACCTGAGGAGGAGGAGACCCGATCTCCATTGAGGCTATCGAGGAGGCACTCAAGGCCTACCTCGGTAGCCTCGTCGAGATCTACGTACAGTTTAGCTGACGCTGATCTGGACCGGATGCTGAGAAGGTTCATCCAGGCCCAGATGCAGATGGGAGTGCTCCTGCCTCCCCCCCTCTGGGGGGGAGCTCGACCCCTTTCTTCAAACCTATAGCTCCTTCTCCGACCCGCTACCCGGGTTCGGAGCAGTTGGAGCCGAGCAGCTTCGGAGCCGGGGGTGGGTCGGCGCCGATAGTACTGGGTACTTCGGATCCGACCCTGCCCTCGAGTGCTTCGGATCCGACCTCTCGGAGCTTGGATCCGAGCTTCGGATCCGGGGGGATCAGTGTTCCTTCGGCTCCATCGGTGTCGGAGCGCACTGCCCCCTCGGATCCGAGTGCTTCGGCGCCAGCTCCGATCCACTCTTCGGATCCGAGGGGGAGCCGATTATCGGATCCTTTGGTCGAGGTTGCCTCCCCCTCAGCTTTTGATGTAGTGGAGAGGGCCCTGTTGAGGGTTTCCGGACCCCCGGCACTTGCTTTGGCTCCTTCCCGCGCTCCATCTGCACTGGGCCAGGCTTCCACCATCCGGCCACTGGGACAGCCCGCTCCTTTGCCCCAAGTTGTTCCATTGGAACATGACACCGCTTGCGAGGGGTCCTCGGACAGCCCCCCTGAGGATGCACCTTGCAAGCATACGTGTAAAAGGAGGCACATAGACTCCCCCGAGTCTCTCACAGAAGACACAGATTTGGAGGAAGGGGAAGGCTCCCCAAGATCACCCCCCCGAGGATGTCTCCTTTGGAGACATCATGGAAATGCTTCGCGTAAGGGGGGGTGGTCTGCCCACAAGTCTTCCTCGGACGAGTCCGTGTTCTTGGAGGCATTTGAAGCGGGCCCGTCTACCTCTTGGGTGTCCCCTCCTGCCGACCCCCTGGTGGACCTAATTACCACCAGGGCGTGGAAGGAACCGGACACCGTGGAGCCAATCCCAAAAAGGCCAAACCGCATCCTTAGTCCCCCGGCTGACCGTGCCCACTGGAGCAAGGGGCCTCCGGTAGATGCCATGTTGACGGCGGCAGCCACCAAGAGGGAACTTGCTCAGGAGAGTCCCTCAGTCCATCCCCCGAGCAAGGAGTCTCGGATGATGGACCGCTTGGGGAAGCGAATGTTTAGTTCAGCGACCTTTTCAGTGAGGGCGCTGAACTACTTGGCACATGTGATTAGGATGCAGCGCGATCTCATCAAGGAATTCGCTGCATCCCCCCAGAGTCCATGTTGGAGGAGGACAAACTGCTGCACTCCACCCGTATGGCCACTCTCAGGTCCGTGACTAATACCTCTATGCGGTTACTGTCCCATGCTATGGAGGGAGCCGCTAGAGCCGCAGGGGTAGGCCTAGTTACTAGACGACAGGCCTGGCTCCGCCATTGTGATTTCACGGAGCCCTTCAAGGTGTCATTCGCGAAAGCTGCCTTCGATGGTTCTGCCCTTTTTGGCAAAACTGTTCGCGATACTTTGACCCAGAGTGAGAAGGACGGGAAGACGCTCTCTGCCGTCGGAATCCGCTGCTCTGTGCCCCAGAGGTCCTATTCTAGGAACCAAAAGGGCCAAAAGAAGATGTGGTTCCGGAAGTCGCAGCAGTCCCAGCCCGCTCCAGACAACCAGTCCTTCCGTGGCAGAGGAGGACAGGGTGGATGCCGCCCTTGGGGCAGAGGGGCTCCCAGGAACTTCGGGTCCAGAGAACCTTTCTCTGAACGGCCCTCGCAGCAGCCCTGAAGGGTTGCCCGGCTGCTCCACTCTGGAGGCAGTCAGGGGGCATTTCTCGGAGCACCTAGCGGCATGGGAGTCCATAACATCAGACCGCTGGGTCCTCCGCATCATATCCAGAGGATACCTCATTCCGTTTCATCACACCCCAAAATTAAAGTCCCTCCCCGACGTTCCACCCGGTCAGTGGGAGGCCGCTTTGGCAGAAATTGGCCATCTGCTGAAGAAAAGAGCCATCCAGCCCGTCCCCCCAGACCAGATCGGATCAGGGTTCTACTCCAGGTTCTTTTTAGTGCCAAAAAAGACGGGGGACCTAAGACCAATTTTAGACCTGTCACTCTTAAACCTGGCAGTTCCCAAGGAGAAGTTTCGAATGGTTACCTTGCAGTCCATTCTCCCCCTTCTGGGAGAAAATCATTGGATGTGCTCTATAGACCTCAAGGATGCATACTACTACATTCTAATGGACAGACGCTCCAGGAGGTTTCTTCGCTTCCGGCTGGGAGCCAGTCACTACCAATTCAGGGTCCTTTCCTTTGGTCTCACTACAGCCCCCAGGGTGTTCACCAAAGTATTAGCAGTGGTAGCGGCCCACCTGAGGCTGCAGGGGGTACAGGTCTTCCCATACCTGGACGACAGGCTCCTTACCGCCCCAACAAGGCATCTACTGTTATTGGCACGAGACTCCTTTCTCCATCTAGCTCCCCGCCTTGGCATCACGATAAAAGCAGAAAAATCCAACCTAGCCCCTACGCAGATCATAGATTTTATAGGTGCCAGGTTAGACACGAGACAGTTGAGAGCCTTCCTCATGGCGGGCAGAGTTCAGAATCTACAGCTCCAGGTGCGGGCCATCCTCCACTCCAGCTCAGTTCTGGCGGAATTGGTCCTGAGGGCTCTAGGGTAATGGCAGCAGCGATAGCTCTTCTACCTCTCGCCAGGCTCAATATGCGAGTCCTTCAATGGACATTCCTAGTTCAGTGGTCTTATCTTGCTCTTCCTATGCATCATCCCATTGCGATCAGCAAGGCTTGCAAGCGGTCCCTCTTGTGGTGGCTCCACTCCCAAGATCTCCACAGAGGCTGCCACTTTTGTGCTTCTCCCCCTCTCGCCACGGTGACCACGGACGCCTCCCGCCTCAGGTGGGGGGTGCATTTTGCAGGTCGGACGGTCCAAGGCACGTGGAACGATTCAGAGACCTTACTGCATATCAATGTTCTAGAGATGAGAGCAGTGCTTTTAGCGTTGCAAGCACTTCAGGCCTTTCTTCCCTTGGGAACTATTGCGATTCAGTCAGACAACATGTCTGTCGTCTGGTGCATCAGCAAACAGGGGGGAACCAGGTCTTACCCTCTCTGTCGAGAAGCCGTGAGAGTGTGGGAATGGGCAATCTCCACCAACCGCTTTCTCATCGCAACGCATATTCCGGGTCGGTCCAACATCCTTGCGGACAAGCTCAGTCGCACCATTCTCTCCCCTTACGAGTGGTCTCTCAATGCTCAAGTAGCGAAATGCATCTTCGCACGGTGGGGAACTCCTTGTTGCGATCTTTTTGCGTCTCCCTCAAACACCAAGTGCGACAGTTTTTTCGCTCTAATACCTCCGCCCGGAGATACCCCAAGAGACGCTCTGGTGCATGCTTGGCCCCCCGGTCTTCTTTACGCTTACCCTCCTTTGCCTCTGATGCTCCAAGTTCTTCAGAAAGCCTCCCGGTTGGGGTGCAGAATGATTCTCATTGCCCCATTCTGGCCTCGACAGATCTGGTTCCCTTTCCTAAGGTCTCACTCAGTGAATCCACCTTGGATTCTAGATCCCATTCCGGATCTGATATCTCATCCGTCCCATCTATCAACCCCGAATCTGGACAACCTGAAGCTAACTGCTTGGCTGCTCCAGTTCCACTCCTGATCAGGACTCCCGGTATTTCGTCTCCCGTTAAGGCCATCTTGGTAGCGGCTCATAAACCATCTACCAGGAAAGTTTACCACAGCAAGTGGAAACGGTTCTCCATTTGGGCGGAGCGGCAAGGTCTAGACCCCTTCACAGTTCCCCTTCCTCTGGTGCTTGACTTCCTAACCACTCTTTTTAATGATGGTGCCAGCAGTTCCACGGTCAAAGTACAACTTGCGGCAATTTCTCACTATCATATTGGTCATGACTCCAGTCCACTGATGTCTGCCAAATTGTGTAAAATCTTCCTGAAAGGTACTTTTCTTCTTAGACCCCCTGTAAAGCAAGCAGTTCCTCCATGGGACCTTTCTTTGGTTCTTCAGGCCTTGACAGCTCCCCCCTTCGAACCTGCGGCCACGGTAGATCTAAAATTTTTATCTCTCAAGACAGCCTTTTTAGTGGCCATTACTTCGGCCAAGAGAGTTTCGGAACTTCAAGCCTTGTCCATCAAGCCTCCTTACTTGGTCTTTCATCCAGACCGTGTATTCCTCAGGACCAACCCGTCCTTTCTTCCTAAGGTAGCTTCGGAAGCAAATATTAATCAATCCATTAACCTCCTTGTTTTCTTTCCTAAATATCAAAACAAGGGTGAATACAAGCTACATTCCTTAGATGTTCACAGGCAGCTTCGTTTTTATCTGAACAGGACAGCTGGTCATAGGCAATCCGACCAGTTGTTTATTTCCTTTGCTAAATTCAATTTGGGTAAACCAATTTCCAAAGTCTCCTTATCACGCTGGATTTCACAATGCATCTTATTGGCTTATCAAGCTTCTGGGAGGCCCGCACCTGAGGGAGTACATGCCCATTCAACCCGGTCAGTTTCTACTTCAGCAGCCTTTAAAGCTAGGATTCTTCTGGATGATATTTGTTCAGCAGCCACTTGGGCTTCATCCCATACCGTTATTTCCCACTACAAGTTGGATATTACATCTAGAGGTAGAGCATCCTTTGGCTCCGCGGTGCTCCGGAATATCCTTCCATGACGTCCGCCCAAGATTCAGGTAGCTGGGGACTCTGTCCCACAGGTTGCAGACAAATGAATCTCCTACTTCAGATTTAGAAGTTATGTACTTACCATAACGTTCCATCTGAGTAGGTGTATTCATTTGTCTGCAACCATCCCGCCCTCCTATCCCCCTGGCCTTGTCAGTTTCCTGCATAGTACGTGTTACCCTTTCTAGGGTGTGTTGATTTATGGCAAACTCGATCTGAGGTCATGTAGGGAGAGCAGGGCATTATGGGTGAGGGGAGGAGCTGAGAGCTCGGATCCATAGCTGGAAAACCATGCCGGTTCGGATCCGATATCGGATCCATAACCCACAGGTTGCAGACAAATTAATACACCTACTCAGATGGAACGTTATGGTAAGTACATAACTTCTAATTATTTGTCACAGAGCTGACCAAAATTATTAAAGGTGTGTAATCCAGTGATTCCTCACACCAGGTTCTAAGAATCTGTAGAGCAACTTAGCTGTGGAAAATCAATGTGTGACGTTTTTGTGTAGATCCTCTGTATAGAAAGTTCTTACTAAAATGTACTTTTTTAGGAAAATTGTATAGCCCATAATCAGTCTTATAAATTAAGTACACAGATGTACAACCTTTCCCCGAACACACAAATTTGGCAAGAGCATATTCACTCTTGCATTATTTTTGTTGTCTTTCATCAGACATTGTAACAAAACCAACATACTTCCTTCCTACAAGGAGTAGACAGCTAGATGAAGGCAGTGAAATGTACCAATTATTAAGTTCATTAAAGAGTGGGAGGTTTATGGGAAGGTAGGAGATGGTCCTTACCATACATTGGTGTCTTCTTTATGTTTACTAGTAGATGACTTCATACAGCTGTGTGCTATTTATTGCATAGTATAATACCACTACCTTAATGGTTACTTCCAGGCCATCCCCTGTCTTATTAATTATAGTAGTGGAATAAATCCTAGCATAGCCCACATCTCCAGATGTGGTTTTGGTTGTTCTATCATGGCTCTTACTTTAATGATTCATTACTTTTTAAAATATTTTATTTATTTATTGGTTTACTTATTCGCCTGTGTAATACAATTGTTTACTGTGTTTCAGTGCTCTTAAAGTCCTTTATGGACATTTTGTGGAAAATCTTCCAAACCACGTGTTACATTACTACCTTTATTTTGGACAGAAACAGATGAGGGGGGGCTCAAAACATTTCCAGTTTAAATTGTTAAAAAGCAAGACACATTGCATCCAAATCCATTGTGTACATTTTACAACTGAAATATTCCAAATTTACATTTGGCATGCTCAGCTCCAGTCTAAGATATGGTATCTAATTTCCCTCAACTGTCGTGAATGTAAAATAGCATTTTCTCAGTCTGTTCAGTTTAATGATCTATATTTTAGTGCTTCATATCCTTTCAATATGAATTTGTGTTAGTTTCTGTGGAGTTTGCAAGAAGGTAAAAAAGCTCCATCAGGAAGGGTTTGAGCATTGCATGTTTACTCCATTTATAGAGTAAGGCCTACTACTAGAATGGTGAAGTTTTGCTGATGTATAATATTCAGTGAATTAAAAGGCACCTGTTATTTTACTTAAAGTAAGCATCCAGTCCTACCCTGATAAAAGTTTAATAAATTATTTTTTTTCTTCTTACACATTTGCTCCACGTAAAGTAGTTTTTTGCCATTTGAAAGGCATTTATGGACAGGAAATAGTGGTCATGTGAGTCAAATAAGATGCTCTGTGACAGTATGAAGAAAGTCAAAAAAAATGTTTGGTGGTTAATATAAAGTACTGCTAAGGTAACTGAATGAGGGGAAGCGAGAGGTGTACTCTTAGTAAAAAAAAAAAAAAAAAAATTATTCCCATTTTGTTTACTTGCTAAGTGGCTCTGATTTATTTTGATGTAGCTGCTGTTTTTCTTACAATAGGCCCCAATCAGTAATGTTACCACGAGGAGTAACCCTGGTGTATACCTTGCAATAACCATTTCTGACTCAGACTGCCCTATCACATTATTGTACTACCTCATGGTGCTTCACTGTGGTATGTTGTCCTTACTGCTTACTGCAAATTCCAATGAATTGTGCCAGAGAGGCACTGCATTTTAATTAGCCATGTGCCCTGATACCCGAGTAGCCCCAGAAATGCCTCCAGTGAGGCCTTTACACAACCAAGCCATTCAGAGACTCACTCTACTGAGTAAATCACCACTGCCTGCTGTATTACTTGAACACAGCCAACAGCATATGTTCAGGCATTGCTTCTCATGGGTGAGATCACATTAGA
Organism: Protopterus annectens; assembly: GCF_019279795.1. NCBI lineage: Eukaryota > Metazoa > Chordata > Ceratodontiformes > Protopteridae > Protopterus > Protopterus annectens. Next base: position 236,946,811 of record NC_056745.1, read on the forward strand.
GGTAAGTTCTGGGGGTTTAGCTGACAGGTAGTGATGGAGAGGTTTGTGTGTGTGCCGTATGGAAACGTGTGAGTAGGATGACTAGTCTCAGGTGCTCACATGTGTGTGTGTGTGTGTGAGTGAGTGAGTGAGAGAGTGTGTGTTTCTGTCTGCCAGGGTGATTGCAGTAGGAAGGTTACATAGGGGATAGATAGGGTATATGTGTGTGTGTGTGTGTGTGTGTGTGTGTGTGTGTGTGTGTGTGTGTGTGTGTGTGTGTGTGTGTGTCAGTGAGTGGGATTGGTTGTGTGTTGGGGGGACTGTATATGGGTGTGTGTGTTGGGGGAGTTGTCACATCTGTACACTCCCCAAGACTAATGAACAAAGCATGCAGTATTGGAGGTTGGGAACACTAGACACCAGGGTTACTCTCTTTATATTGTGCTCTAAAGTCATTATAAAAAAAGTGAGAGATAAACATTTTGCAGGAAGAAATATGCGGGTGTGGGGAACATCTTACAAAAGACAACAGAACAATAATTGGCAGCATAAAAGACATGTGGACTGGAGGATTCACTGGACACAGGGGATAACTGTTTATATTTTGCCTTAAAGGCAGTTACAGAAATTCAAAAGTCTTTACCTTCAGCATCCACGAGCAGCTCTTTAGCAAAGTTAGTTCTCTACACCACCACTAGACAGCAGGGATAGTCCTTACATATTACCTTAAGTCCTTGAAAATAAAAATAAATAAATAAATAAACAAAAAGTTAAAGTAAACGTGGGGAGCTTTAAACTCTGCATCCTTGAAACTGTCAGCACGAGCTTTAATCATCCATGCCAACTAAGAAGTTAGTGTAAGCGGGTATTTTGTACATAATAATAATAAGTATGAAACTATAATTTCTGGCATTATTCACTGATTGCAGAGGTCTGTAAGTTATGAGGAACAGGACATGTATAACAGGCAACAGCAAGAGCAATCTGTAAAATCAAGGATAGCTGAGGGAGATGGGGAGGTGTGTCTGTGTGGGTGGAAACTTCGAGACAAAGCCGAGAGGAAGCATAGACAGTAGCAGAGAGAATTTTCAACCATTACCTGGACTCACTGGAAAAGTAACAGCAGGTGGCTACTGCATGTTCTCTACTTGGCCATACATTTACAGGGGCTACAAAGCTAGTTCTTGACTACCATCATACTGGAGTCTCACGTTTTTTATGGTTCTTGACTACCATCATACTGGAGTCTCACGTTTTGTTATGGTTCTTGACTACCATCATACTGGAGCCTCACCTTTTTTATTTTATCGTTATGCATCAAACAATTGCAACATCCACTGATTTTTTTTTTGTGCAGACTTCTATCCCTTATGTATTGCCCTCCTACTCTAATGCCACTCTGAAGGCTTTCAGACTATGGAGAAAGCTGGCCAGTTACTTGAATGAAAGGAAAGGAGAGCTGGATGTCAGGTGGTTGAGTCACCATCCCTCGAAACACCACCAGTTTCTGTACATTGTTTGAGATGTTATTTAAAACTGAGTCAGTGGCATTTGGAGTAATTCAGCTACTCTATTTGTGTCAAGATGATGTGACAGAAGATATGAGCCAGCCTGGAATATTCTTGGGGGAGTGGGTAACTGAGTAGACATACTGACTTGGTTGATATGAGGGGATAGAGAAGGTAAAAGGAAAGGGGTCTCTGGTAGTGTGCGAGTATAAAGAAATGAGGGTAACGTTGTTGTAGCACGTTACTGACAGGGATGTGAGGATGTTTAGGACATTTAAGGAGATGAGCACACAGTGGAGGTTACAATAGTAATGGTGAGTTTTACTATTATGTGAGACATTGAAAGGGGGGAGATCCTAAGCAGAGTGAAGGGGAAAAGGTGAAGGGAAGGGTGGTGAGTACAGCATGGTAAGATTAACTGAACTAAAAAGGGATGAGTAAGGTGATCTTTAGGGATTTATGGAAGGCAGTGGGAAATTGTAAACTAGATTCATAGTTTTGTTAGGAGAAATATGAGTAGGACAATGACCAGGAATTGGAGAAAACAATCTAGACATATTTCTTTCTGAAGGATATTTGCTGTGTTTGCCATCAAGACATGATGCTGTGTTCCATTTGTGATGTGGCGTTCCAAATAAATTGCCATATGACAGAGCTTGTAGTAATGCTTGACGTGTGTATAAGGGAGGGTGAACCAGGTGCATATGTTGCTGGAGTTTAGGGAAATTCCAGTGCTCTGGATCAGATTTCAGTGGAAGTGTGAGGAGATGAGTGAGTAATGCCTGCAGTCATGATGGGTTGTGGGGGCTATTTGGAGTGGGTTGCAAAAGGGATCAAGAGAACAGTGAAGATAAACAAGTAGTTCTGTTTATGGCAGAGTGGACCAAGAAGGCCATAGCCAGGCAGTGGAAATCAGGTGGATTTGTGCTGAAGGCTAGAAGAGGTTGTAGGGAATAGTTGCTAAGGTGGAGAGTAAGTGGGTGAAAGCAGGTGGATTTGTGTTGAAGGCTAGAAGAGGTTGTCTGGAATAGTTGCTGAAGCTAAGGTGGAGAGTCAGTGGGTGAAATCAGGTGGATTTGTGTTGAAGGCTAGAAGAGGTTGTCTGGAATAGTTGCTAAGGTGGAGAGTAAGTGGGTGAAATCAGGTGGATTTGTGCTGAAGGCTAGAAGAGGATGTTGGGAATAGTTGCTGAAGCTAAGGTGGAGAGTCAGTGGGTGAAATCAGGTGGATTTGTGTTGAAGGCTAGAAGAGGTTGTAGGGAATAGTTGCTAAGGTGGAGAGTCAGTGGGTGAAATCAGGTGGATTTGTGTTGAAGGCTAGAAGAGGTTGTAGGGAATAGTTGCTAAGGTGGAGAGTCAGTGGGTGAAATCAGGTGGATTTGTGTTGAAGGCTAGAAGAGGTTGTCTGGAATAGTTGCTGAAGCTAAGGTGGAGAGTAAGTGGGTGAAATCAGGTGGATTTGTGCTGAAGGCTAGAAGAGGTTGTCTGGAATAGTTGCTGAAGCTAAGGTGGAGAGTAAGTGGGTGAAATCAGGTGGATTTGTGCTGAAGGCTAGAAGAGGTTGTAGGGAATAGTTGCTAAGGTGGAGAGTAAGTGGGTGAAAGCAGGTGGATTTGTGCTGAAGGCTAGAAGAGGTTGTGTGGAATAGTTGCTGAAGCTAAGGTGGAGAGTCAGTGGGTGAAAGCAGGTGGATTTGTGTTGAAGGCTAGAAGAGGTTGTCTGGAATAGTTGCTGAAGCTAAGGTGGGAGAGTCAGTGGGTGAAAGCAGGTGGATTTGTGTTGAAGGCTAGAAGAGGTTGTCTGGAATAGTTGCTGAAGCTAAGGTGGAGAGTTAGTGGGTGAAATCAGGTGGATTTGTGCTGAAGGCTAGAAGAGGTTGTCTGGAATAGTTGCTGAAGCTAAGGTGGAGAGTCAGTGGGTGAAAGCAGGTGGATTTGTGTTGAAGGCTAGAAGAGGTTGTAGGGAATAGTTGCTAAGGTGGAGAGTCAGTGGGTGAAATCAGGTGGATTTGTGTTGAAGGCTAGAAGAGGTTGTCTGGAATAGTTGCTGAAGCTAAGGTGGAGAGTAAGTGGGTGAAATCAGGTGGATTTGTGCTGAAGGCTAGAAGAGGTTGTCTGGAATAGTTGCTGAAGCTAAGGTGGAGAGTAAGTGGGTGAAATCAGGTGGATTTGTGCTGAAGGCTAGAAGAGGTTGTAGGGAATAGTTGCTAAGGTGGAGAGTCAGTGGGTGAAAGCAGGTGGATTTGTGCTGAAGGCTAGACGAGGTTGTGTGGAATAGTTGCTGAAGCTAAGGTGGAGAGTCAGTGGGTGAAAGCAGGTGGATTTGTGTTGAAGGCTAGAAGAGGTTGTCTGGAATAGTTGCTGAAGCTAAGGTGGAGAGTCAGTGGGTGAAAGCAGGTGGATTTGTGTTGAAGGCTAGAAGAGGTTGTCTGGAATAGTTGCTAAGGTGGAGAGTCAGTGGGTGAAAGCAGGTGGATTTGTGCTGAAGGCTAGAAGAGGTTGTCTGGAATAGTTGCTGAAGCTAAGGTGGAGAGTCAGTGGGTGAAATCAGGTGGATTTGTGTTGAAGGCTAGAAGAGGTTGTCTGGAATAGTTGCTGAAGCTAAGGTGGAGAGTAAGTGGGTGAAATCAGGTGGATTTGTGCTGAAGGCTAGAAGAGGTTGTAGGGAATAGTTGCTAAGGTGGAGAGTAAGTGGGTGAAAGCAGGTGGATTTGTGCTGAAGGCTAGAAGAGGTTGTGTGGAATAGTTGCTGAAGCTAAGGTGGAGAGTCAGTGGGTGAAAGCAGGTGGATTTGTGTTGAAGGCTAGAAGAGGTTGTCTGGAATAGTTGCTGAAGCTAAGGTGGGAGAGTCAGTGGGTGAAAGCAGGTGGATTTGTGTTGAAGGCTAGAAGAGGTTGTCTGGAATAGTTGCTGAAGCTAAGGTGGAGAGTTAGTGGGTGAAATCAGGTGGATTTGTGCTGAAGGCTAGAAGAGGTTGTCTGGAATAGTTGCTGAAGCTAAGGTGGAGAGTCAGTGGGTGAAAGCAGGTGGATTTGTGTTGAAGGCTAGAAGAGGTTGTAGGGAATAGTTGCTAAGGTGGAGAGTCAGTGGGTGAAATCAGGTGGATTTGTGTTGAAGGCTAGAAGAGGTTGTCTGGAATAGTTGCTGAAGCTAAGGTGGAGAGTAAGTGGGTGAAATCAGGTGGATTTGTGCTGAAGGCTAGAAGAGGTTGTCTGGAATAGTTGCTGAAGCTAAGGTGGAGAGTCAGTGGGTGAAAGCAGGTGGATTTGTGTTGAAGGCTAGAAGAGGTTGTCTGGAATAGTTGCTGAAGCTAAGGTGGAGAGTCAGTGGGTGAAATCAGGTGGATTTGTGCTGAAGGCTAGAAGAGGTTGTGTGGAATAGTTGCTGAAGCTAAGGTGGAGAGTCAGTGGGTGAAAGCAGGTGGATTTGTGCTGAAGGCTAGAAGAGGACGTTGGGAATAGTTGCTGAAGCTAAGGTGGAGAGTCAGTGGGTGAAAGCAGGTGGATTTGTGTTGAAGGCTAGAAGAGGTTGTGTGGAATAGTTGCTGAAGCTAAGGTGGAGAGTCAGTGGGTGAAAGCAGGTGGATTTGTGCTGAAGGGCTAGAAGAGGATGTCGGGAATAGTTGCTAAGGTGGAGAGTCAGTGGGTGAAATCAGGTGGATTTGTGTTGAAGGCTAGAAGAGGCTGTAGGGAATAGTTGCTAAGGTGGAGAGTCAGTGGGTGAAAGCAGGTGGATTTGTGTTGAAGGCTAGAAGAGGTTATGTGGAATAGTTGCTGAAGCTAAGGTGGAGAGTCAGTGGGTGAAAGCAGGTGGATTTGTGCTGAAGGCTAGAAGAGGATGTCGGGAATAGTTGCTAAGGTGGAGAGTCAGTGGGTGAATAGTAAATGAAGAGAATGGAGGACTGAAACAGACGTGACATATAGATGGATTGTAAAGCAGAGAATATAGTGATGGGGGGATGGTCAAAGTAGGAATATGTTTATGGTGTGCTGTTTGAAAGTAGGCTTTTCCCAGTGTTAAGTGACATATAAGGGTAGGAATGTCTCAGTGTGATATTTTGTAATACATGGCTGGAGAGAATTGTATATAATGTCCTGTTACTAGTACTTGTTTGTTAAGACAAGCATGCACTTTCCAACTGGTAGAGTCACTGAACAAATTATTTTCATTAATTTTGGAAATGTATACTCTCTGTTGATTTTTGAAATTTTAGTAAAAAAAAGATATGGTCACCTGTCTTATCGTAACATAAAATGTGAATTACTTTATTTTTTCAATCAGTTAATTTTGTTCTTTAATTTTTACTTACTCTTTAAATGCTGCTGGATGTCTGTGTTTGGGTAAGTACTGTTTACAAAACAACTGATGGAAGCTTAGGGTGCCTTTAGACACCATTGTTGATTTATCGCATTTCAGAAGAAACTTCATCAACTTTCTAAACTTACTCAAAAAATAATAACAGCTCCAGGCATGGCAGTGTTTATTATCTAGAACCTGAGACAATGTAAAGGTGAATCTTGAATGGTGTGTACTGTGCAAAACAAATTTATTCTGATGAGATGAGTCTGATCCAACTGTTTTAAACAATAGCCTGAAGGTTTGTGAGGAGTATGACTTACAGGTTGTTCTATAACCAGATATTAAACTTTTAGGTATGGTGGTCCGCTTAATATCTACTTAACACTGCTGCTTCTAAAACTTTTGGTTGTACTCCTTTCCTGTAAAAAGTGTGATAAAAAAATGATCCAGGAAGGATATAAAAGAGAAACTTATGGATTTGCGATATTTTAGATTGTAAAATGATGAAAATGCATTCACATTAAATGATTCATTAACATTCCTGCAGTATTTAGACAAAAAGACAAAATATTTGCTCTGTGATGAAATGCTTAGATAAAAAGTATGCATTTAAGTTTCCCTTTTAATTAAGTGTGGATTATTTCCAGTATGGTATAAAGCTAGCTGGCTTGTTTAGTAATCATAATGAAACTAAAAAAGATAGAATCGCATCTGAAGGAAAGATTTGCTGATGATCTAGAACTAAGTTATCCATTCTTTTGTCTGAGAGGCCATAAAATATATTGGGATTTTTTGGTGGCTGCATGCAACTCGGAATTTTATGTTGTATACATTTATATTTTATACTTAATGGCAAAGCAGTATAAAATATTAATTGGGTTGTCTGCCTTATAGCCAAAGACATGGCTATTGGGGGTTTCCATAGTAATCTTATGTCTCATAATTTGCACACTGACAGACGTAGTAAGGTTGCTCACCCTCTACAAAGTCATTCTGAAAGTATGAATTTAGCTGATATATCAGTACCACTTTATTACTATTTTAAAAAAACTGTGTCTTATGCACTGTATACAGCAGATCTACTTCTCACATTTACTTGTATGAACTGAAGTTATTAAAGTCAGTGCTCCATTTATGTGCTTGCTTTAGAAAGTATGTTATTCACCATCAGAAACTTGCAATACCACCAGCCCTGAGTACTTAATAATCTAAGACTCTGTCATGGAGATGTAGCAGGTACTACTCACAAGTTATGTTTAGAAAGCATAGATGGTAGTTAGTTGTTCACTTAAATTTGAAGCACAGTGTTATTAGCTAAGCATCTTAATATGAAACAAAAGTCATGCAAGAATAATGGCAATGTAACCCACAGGGTTAAGGTGTGAAATGCTCGTGTTTTCTTGGGTTTGATTCCCTCAGTCTCCACATGAAAACTATGTGACTGAGTTCATCACTTCAACAAAGCTCCCAGATTGTCTGTGAAAAAAGTTACTCTTGCTGAAATGCAATATACCAGAAAATAAGATGGTAAACATTTCATATGGGATTCTGTAGATCATAAATACATTAAAAAAAAAACTTTTCAAATTAATTATATGGTAGGGATTTGTACTTTTCTGTCAGAAATCTAACAGTTTTTAATGGCATTTTTTCAGTAATTACCCTAATATTTTACTTTATTCAGTAATTGATATACTTGCTATTTTGAACAATGTTATAACTTCATTTTTACTACAGATAATATTGAGTGCACAGTTCCCTTTATATTTATTTATGCTTTTTTTTCCTTATCTTTTGTATTAGATATTTGGAATACTCAAAGCTCCATTTAATGATAAAAAGGAAGATGGACCAATGCTAAGACTTGAAGACTTGGGGGATCAGAGATATGCTCCTTTCAAATACATGTTAAGGCTGTGCTACCGACTCCTCCGGCACTCACAGCAGGACTACAGGAAAAACCAGGTCAGTTTAATACAGGATGTGCCTGTACGAAGAAAGTTCTAGGAACTTATTATTCATTCATCTTAATAAGTACTCTCGGTCTAGAAACACATACCACACAGTAAACATGCTGGATGTGAATAAAGTATTTTTACTTATAGTTTCTATGAATAGGAAACTGTCTCTAATGACTGTATCTGAACCTGAATTAAATCTGCAGTGTCAGTGGTTCAGGAAGCTTGCATGTTTACCTTTGATATTACTCCATAAGAAGGCTATGTGTTTCCCTAAACTGTGGTCTAGCATTAAGGACTTCTGCAGTTCTCAGATGCTGTCCTTTGGATGAGATCAAAAACTGAGGCTTTTTGTACTTGGTGGTGGTAGCATAGGTGGACATCACTGATGCTAACATAGATGAGTGATAAGGGTTTTCTTTACTTAACAAGAAAAGGAAAAAAAAGTAGAAGAATCTTTCCTGGTTCAAGACCATATGTCCTCATTCATTATCAGCAGCATCCTGATTATTTTCAGAAAAAAAGCCATAGGCTTAGTGGAACTATTGTGTCCAACAAATTGATACATGTCCTCGCCTTAGTTAGTTCTGCACCCTGTTGTTTCTACAGCCACTACTGTTTCACACACTATATTTCCTTTGGAGCCTGGCACTACATTACCTCTTTTATCTAAGATTATACTTCAGTATTTTCTAGATAAATAAGCCATGTTCCGTGAGGTGCAGTGGGATTTTCACTGGCATGTTGTTTCCAGAATTAGTATAGATTTCCATGTACTTGGACAGTAGGATATTTCTGAAAGTTTTCTTATGAGTTAGTTTGCCCTGCTTTCCTACTTTGGTTTCTTCCTTGACTTAATGCCCAGGCATTTTTTTCTTGCAATAATTATGTCCTCCTAGGAAGGAAGTGAAGATAGGGGTTACTAGAATTTTTGGCTGTGCGTTTCTTGCTTGGTGATAGAAAAGGTTTTTCTTTACTCTGTTTGTAGTGAATAACTGCCTCTGACCCTTTACCCTTCCCTCCTATGAAGGGGATGTCATCATTCCCAAGATTAACAACATTTTGGTATACAGATGTAGTTATAAATGCAGTTAACATTTGTACCTTTTTGTCTAGAAAATGAATATGGTGCCATGATCTGTCCAGCAATATGTAACGATGTGTTATTAATATTTCTGCCCATGCCATCAGCTTATACAGTTACCATCAAACTAAAAAACAGAAAATGTGGTTCTCTGTCATATTTTGTTTTGCCTTCGCTGGGACTGTGCACCAGTGTTTGTTTCATCTGACATACGTGGCTTCCCATTGTAAGTTCAAGGAAGGTAAGTGCAGTCCTTGGAAGTGTGAACATACTAAGCTGAAAATAGCTGTATCTGAGAGACTTCCCCATTCTCTAAGGTACAGACATCATGGAGCTAGCAGATGTAAATAGTGATGATATGGGAGTGCATCCACTCTTGTCAGAGGATTTCAGAAGGGCTTGCCTTCTTGCAGAAGCACTTCTACTGTGTAACAGTGACTTATACTGTTTGCTATTTTTTCTTGGAATCACACTAACATTTTTGAAGTTATGGGACTTGCACTGTCTAGTCTCAAGGCTCTACTAGGGTACTGATTACCCATTACAATATTCATTATTCTGTGATGCTTCCCATCTTAGGTAGGGATAACCTTTTTTTCCTTTGCAGATAGGAATTTATACTGAAGGTGTATGGAGAATCATCTGCACTGTAGGGTAATGCTACTGTCCCAGGATGGACACAGAATGGAGATGGTCTATTCGAACTGTTCTGCAGGTCCAACTTCCACATAAACTTGAAGCCAGGAAGGAGGCTGTCATGTATGCAGCCATAAGGGGAGTCTCCTTTCCTTATCCTGTTACCCGCCCCCCCAAAGTAATCCTGCCAAACTCCCATTACAGGCCCTGGATCCATGCACACTTACCCCCATGCTTCTCTCTCCCCTAGCTACATGGTATATGCTGCTTGGTGGGTGCTCATTCTTGCCACTGAATGTGTACTCCATTTACAGAGAGTGGCAGTCAATGCAGAGAACTGGGCTGTCTCTTTCCTCCTAGAATTGGTTAATTTGCAGTGGCCACTCGCTTCTCTATTCCATGGCTACCTTCTCCTGTGTCTGTTTATTCACAGGTCATCAAGGCAGTTGTAGCTTTAGATTAATGAAGGGAAAGACAAGCATCAAATATATCTTTGGAAACTTATAGCCTGCTAGATCCCTCCTCCAAGCTTCTGCTCTAAGCTTTGGTCCACGAGTCTTGGGAATGTATATCTGCTTTTCTTTATCTTTCTGTATAGTAGGTTGAGCTATTTCTTTAGCTAACATGGATTGTTGCCATTGCATGCTAGTGTGTTACCACTGTTTCAGCTGGACACCTTCCTTTAATGTTTATATTCTCTAATGAGCATTGAAATGAGCTAAGATGCATCCAGTTAAAATACAATATACGTTAATAGCTTCTATTTCCTTATTTATTTCATTATAATCATTTTTGTTTTGAAAAGTAGTGGGTTTTTTTCATTTCATTCATCCCCCTGCTGCCGATTCCTAGCCCTGGCTGTCCACTACTGACCCTTTGTCACATCATCTATAACATATAGTGTATTATAAACCATTGCAGGTAGATCCCACCTCTTCAGGAAAGAAGTATTGGAACAACAATCAAAATACACATCCGTGAAAGATCATGAATAGTCAGGTTCATCATATTAAGGCCAGCAGATGTAACAACCTATGCCATTCTTCATCTGGTGGAAATTAATGCTGCAGTGAAACCCAGTACAGCAGATGCATGTGCTTCCAATGGTAGATTTGAGCTGTACATGTTGATTCACACTGTGTCAGAGTTCCAGGTCTCCTCCAGCCAAGTCCATAAGGACAGCACTGTTGAGAGTTAATCCTCCATTCTGGAAGAGGCGAGCTACCCCTTGACCATTTATACTCTCATCCATTCCAAACTACTTCCGGCTTGTTTGCATACAGTGTTAATACTGTGTCCTCCTAATTTTTGCCTGCTATCTGCAGTTAGTTTTTCCTTGAATCAGATGAAAAGTAAATGTTCCTTAACAAACAAAAAACAAAAAAGCCAGTTGGTAATTTGATTTATAACTCCCATGCAGTTTGGACATATTCCATCAGCAGGTATGATTTAACAAGAGATGTTAAGTTGTCTATCTCGCCTTCATTCTTGCTGGATGGGTTAAAGCTCGAGAGTTGGTTCCACCGGCTCGAGGCTCCCCTTATATCCCACAATGCTAGGCGAGAGTTACCTCAGATCTCGTTTGCCGCTACAGCTATCGAGGTTGGTTTTCTACCGGTTCTTGGTAAGTGACTTTTTCTTGTGTAATTTAGTCTATTAAAACCCCTTTAATTTTAATATTTTTACTTATTTCCCTTAGTTTAGAGAAATTTTATCCCCTTCTAAAAATTTTTTTTTTCCCTCAAGAACTTTAGGTTCTTCCCTTGGGCCTATTGGCCTTTTCTCTTCCCTAGGGAGTGTGTGTGTTAATTTTATTTTAAAAACCTAGTTAGTGTTTTTATTATAATTTAAACTTGACAGGGTGTAATTAGTGTGTTTGTGTGTGTGTTTGATTACACCTTTTAAAAATGTCTAAGGAAGCAAAGGTCTCGATTCAAGAAGTGTGATGCGTGCTGTCAGAAAATGTCTCTGACAGACGCTCACACCTTGTGTCTACTGTCTGGGCCCTTTGCACCTGCCGGACTCCCGTGCCCTGTGCCATGGGTTCAGCCCCAGGGTCCTGCAGGAAAGAAAAATAAATTGATATTAAGGGCTTACTCAAGCCAGAGGATTCCCTTTCTGTTTCTACTGGGAAGCCCTCTAAGGCATCTAGGTCTTCGGCTCCGACAACTGAGCCGAGACCTAAGGTTTCTAAACCTCTGCCTACATCGGCTGCTGGAGCCGATGAGTCTCAGTCCACAGTTTCTGTGGTTCCTCGGAGCCGAGGTATTAGATTCCGTGTCGGCTCCGACCAGACCTTCGGAGCCGACAACTAGGAAGAGGTCCAGGTCACCATCTCTTGGCTCCGTTCATTCAGGATCTCCCCTGCTGTCTGAACGGAGCCAAAGATCTCACTCCTCTAGGTCATCGAGGCTGTCGGATCATGACCTTCAGAGGGTAGTGAGTCGACTTCTTAAGTCCGAGGCACTGGCCCAGATGCTTCAGAGCCCGACTCATCAGTCGATGCCTACCCGTCCATCAATATATTCCTCCTTGACTCTCTTGAGCTCGGAGCCGAACCGAGACTGTGATAGCGTCGGAGCCGATACAATTGTCTTCGGCTCGGCTCCGATTTCTTCCTTGGAAGAATCTCGGACTTCCGGTGAGTGGCATCGGACCCTTGTCCGACCCCTCTCCTCTCGGTGCGCTGGTGAGTTCGGCTCCGACATCGACCTCGAGCCATCACTGTCGGTGCCGAGGGGTTCTTAGCTTCTCGCGGGGACCTCTGGCTCTGCCTGACAGGGGTGCATTCGAGGTCATGCGGAGAGTGTTAGAGCCTGGCTCTACTCCACAGTCGGCCCTCCCTCTACAGTGCCTCAGGTTAAGTCGACTCACTCCCTCATCCCGGACCGCAGAGAGCCAGCTCCTCAGGAACCCCTGTGGGATTTCATCCTCTTCCGAGGCCTCTCCTGATTTGGCAGAAGAGCCCCTCGGAAGAGGAAGTGTAAGAGGAAACACATTGACTCACCTGAGTCCATCACGTCAGACACAGATTTGGATGATTCTGAGGGTTCCCCGTTCCCCTTCTGAAGATGTCTCATTTGCAGACATTCTGGAGATCCTGAAACAGAGGGAAATTGGCCAGCCCTCAACCCTTGAGGACGAATCTGTGTATCTTGAGGCGTTTGGCTCTCGCCCTTCCACCTCCTGGGTGTCCCCTTTGACCCCCTCATGCAGGTGGTTGCTAAGAAGGCATGGACAGCTCCTGATTCAGTGGACCCCACTCCCAGGAGACCCTCCAAGTTCATAACGGCACCAGCAGACAAACAGTTCTTAACAAAAGGAGTTTCTGTGGATGCTATGGTGGTAGCTGCTGCCACTAAGAAGGAGCTAGCTGATCCTTCAGTACCTGTCCATCCACCTAACAAGGAATCTACGTCCATGGACAGGTAGAAGCGGATGTTCTCGTCAGCGACATTTACCATGCATTCGCTGAACTACCTGTGCCATTTTACTCGTCTTCAAAGGGACTTGATCAAGGAAGCGAGTGAAATGTTAAGGACCCTACAGCTGCGGGTTTCCAAGATAAGATGAACACGCAGCTGGCTACCCTTAACTCTATAACCAACTCCTCCATGCGCCTTCTGGCTGATGGAGCGAGCAGAGCCGCAGGGACAGGTGTGGCCTTACGTAGGCATGCCTGGATGCGGCTATGCAATTTGGACCCTTCAAGACGTCTTTCACTAACTCCCGCTTGATGGATCATCCTCTTTGGTCCTCAAGTGAAAGAAACCTTGACTAGGTGCGAAACTGATGGCAAGACCCTTAGTCCGTTTTCTACTCCTTCTAGGCCTTACCCCAAAGGCCAGAAAGGTGGAAAGATGTGGTTCCGTAAACAATCTCAAGGGACTTCGCCTGAGTCGTTCCCCACCAGAGGCAGAGGCGGGAATAACAATGGTAGACGCCCTAGGGGCAGGGGGTCCAGAACCAGGGCAATCGGGAAGCCTTCCTGACAAGCCCTTTCAGCATCCCTGAGGTGTTGCCCGACTGCCCATCTTCGGAGGCAGTCGGGAAGATTGTCACTGTACCCAGAAGCCTGGCTATCCCTGACTCAAGACAAATGGGTACAGTCCATCATTTCAGGCTATTCTATCCCCTTTCTTCGCATTCCAAATCAGTCAAAAATCCCTTCCAGATGTTCCACCGCTCAAAGGGATCTAGCGATTTTGGAGATTTCAAAACTGCTTGCAAAAGAGCAATTCAGCCAGTTCCAGCAGACCAGCAAGGATCCGAATCTACTCAAGGTTCTTTTTAGTTCCAAAGAAAACAGGGGACTGGAGACCAATTTTGGATCTCAGTATCTTGAACAGATCAGTCAAGAAAACAAGATTTCGGATGGTCACGCTGCAATCCATCCTTCCCCTTTGGGCAAAGGAAACTGGATGTGCTCTATAGACCTTCAGGATCTATCACATAAAATGAACAGACGCTCCAGAAGATTCCTCCGCTTCAGGCTGGGAACCAGTCATTTTCAGTTCAGGGCCCTGCCCTTTGGTCTCACCACTGCCCCGGTGTATACCAAATGCATGGCAGTGGTAGCTTCTCACCTGAGACGACAAGGATTCCAGGTGTTTCCATATTTGGACGACTGGCTCCTCACAGCTCCCACCAAGCATCTCCTTCTGATGGCCAGGGATTACACTTTTCGCATTTGTCAAAAGCTGGGTATTTCAATAAATTAAAGTCTGTTTTGTCGCCTTGTCGTACTATTACCTACATAGGCAAATCTAGATACAGTAAACATGTCAAGTAGACTAACACATCAGAGAATAACAGACATTCACAAACTGGTATCACTCCTTTTCAACAACAACAGAATCAAAGCCAGGTTAGTTCTGAAAGTGTTGGGAATTATGGCAGCGGCCATACCTCTGCTTTCATTAGCCAGATTCCACATGCGGATCCTTCAATGGATGCTCTTTACTCAATGGTCATACCAGCAACTTCCAATGTCTCACACCATTATGATCACGCAAGCGTGCAAAAATCATCTCATGTGGTGGATGTCTTCCCCTCAGCTCTTGTTGGGAAGACCCTTTGTTCCACCCCCTCCGGTTGCTACTCTGACAACGGATGCCTCCCTGATCGGGTGGGGGGGGGCATTATCAGGGCAGGACGGTCCAGGGCACATGGCAACCAAATGAATGCCACTTGCACATAAATGTTCTGGAGATGAGAGCAGTGTTTTAGCGTTGCAAGCCCTTCAAGACTCTCTTCCCTTGGGAACGATTGCAATCCAAACAGACAATATGTCTGTAGTGTGGTACATCAACAAACAAGGCGGAACCAGGTCATACCCCCTGTGTCGAGAAGCACTCAGACTGTGGCAATGGGCGATTTCTTCTCAGCGGTTTCTGATAGCAACGCATCCCGGAAAGTCCAATCAAATTGCGGACAAGTTGAGCAGAGCTATCCTCATGCCTCACGAGTGGTCTCTGAAAGACTCTGTAGTGAGAGAAATGTTTCTCAAGTGGGGTCAGCCTTGCTGCGATCTTTTGCTACTCCCCAAAACAGCAAGTGCAGAGAATATTTCACTCTATTCCCTTTACCAGGCCAACCCAGCAGAGACGCTCTAGTCCAAGTTTGGCCCGGGACTTCTGTATGCATTTCCTCCTTCCCACTAATCTCTCAAGTGATACAGAAAGCTATCGCTCAGAAGGCCTCATTGATCCTCATTGCTCCTTACTGGCCTCGACAAGTGTGGTTCCCCTTTCTACAGCGTTTTGAGCGACCGTGGAATCTGGACCTAGTTCCAGATCTTTTGATCCATCAGTCGGGTCAGTTTCATCGCTCCCTCCCCTCTCTGAACCTCACTGCTTGGTTCCTCCAGTTCCAACCTTAGCCAGGCTTCCTCAATTATCTCACTCTGTTCGAGATATTTTGATAGCTTCCCATAAATCTTCCACTCGGAAGATTTATTTGAGTAAGTGGAAACGCTTCACATATTGGGCTCAAGGAAAGGACATAGATCCTTTCACTGCTTCCATCCAATTAGTCCTT
Source organism: Protopterus annectens (assembly GCF_019279795.1). Lineage (NCBI taxonomy): Eukaryota > Metazoa > Chordata > Ceratodontiformes > Protopteridae > Protopterus > Protopterus annectens. The sequence goes on from NC_056745.1 coordinate 236,962,312, forward strand.
GATTTTCTAGCTGAACTCTTCCATGCAGGTTCATCTCGCTCTACACTTAAAGTTCAATTGGCAGCTATTTCTAACTTTCATGTGGGTATTTCTGAATCTGCCTTAATGTCCCACAAGCTTTGCAAAGCCTTTTTGAAAGGAGTTTTTCTTCTCAGACCTCCTATAAGAAATCCTCCTTCTCCTTGGGACCTAAATTTAGTTCTTGCTTCTTTGATTCTTCCCCTTTCGAACCTGCAGTCTCCTGTTCTTTAAAATTATTATCATGGAAGACTCTTTTTCTGGTAGCTATTACATCAGCTAGAAGAGTTTCAGAGCTTCAAGCACTCAGCTTTCGTCCTCCTTATCTTTTGTTTCATAAGGACAGAGTATCCTTACGAACTAACCCGTCCTTTTTGCCTAAGGTGGTCTCGACGTCAAATCTAAATCAAAGCATTGATCTACCTGTCTTTTTTCCAGAATACTCCAATAGGTCTGAACAAAAATTACACTGCCTAGATGTTCACCGTCAATTGAGGTACTACTTGGATAGAACTAAACAATTCAGAAAATCTGATCAGCTGTTTGTCTCCTATGCGGAAAGCAGAAAGGGACTTTCAGTTTCAAAGGTATCATTATCCAGATGGCTAACATCTTTGATTTCCCTTGTATATGAAATTAGACATCAAAAGCTGCCTAATAAACCTAAGGCCCATTCCACCAGAGCTTTGGCTACTTCTTTAGCCTTCCAAGACAGACTGCCTATTGACACCATTTGTGCAGCGGCTACTTGGGCTACTCCTCACACTTTCATTTCTCATTATAAGTTGGATTTAGCTTCTAGGCATAGAGCTAACTTTGGTTCCACTGTTCTCAGGAGTCTGTTCCGTTAGGCCACCCGGGACAAGGTGCTAGGGACGCGGTCCCATCCAGCAAGAATGAAGGCGAGATAGACAACTTAACATATAGAAGTTATGTTCTTACCATAATGTTCCATGTTAGTTGTCTTCTTCTCGCCTTCTTCGTACCACCCTCCTTCCCCCTGGCCTGGACAGACCTAGAGGAGTTGTGATTGTGACCTCTCTTTCTACCACCTCTTTCTTAAGACATATGCTGTTGTGCATATTTCCTGGTTCAGGATGTAGGTCACCCTTCTTTCTTCCTGTTGTTAGAGGTGGACTCTGTTTACAGTTATACTGTTACTATTATAAGCTGGGGTTAGCTTACAAACGAGATCTGAGGTAACTCTCGCCTAGCATTGTGGGATATAAGGGGAGCCTCCAGCCGGTGGAACCAACTCTCGAGCTTTTAGAGTGGCCGTGGGGTGGCTCGAACCCATCCAGCAAGAAGAAGGCGAGAAGAAGACAACTAACATGGAACGTTATGGTAAGAACATAACTTCTATTTTGCAGTGCATTCAAATTATAATCTGATATAAAGAATCTGTTAAGCCATCAAAGTCTAGGATTTGGTCACTTTTTTTAGCCACAAGTTTGATTTTGGTGTTATTTCACTTCCTGCAATGGAAAAAATATTTAAATAGCTTTGTGACAGATTTAAAGTGCTGCAGATCTGTCTGCTTCTACAAAAAAGATTACAAAAAGCCTTCCTCTGTAGCATAGACAGATGAATCCCTGACCGTGACCAAGGTGACTCAAGGTCAATATGTGTCTTAGACACTAGAAAAGGTAAGCAGATGCCATCTCATCCATCATGTGTGGGGGTGGGGTGATTTCCGGTGAGCTGATTGCTGCCATGCACATAGAAACTTGCACAATATCAATGTCTAGAGACCGAGGAACATGGGTTTAGCAGTCTCAGGTCAGGGATAGTGTTGTGCTCATAATGGCTATCATTGGTGGGATTAGGATCACAGCAATAACTCATTGCTGGGATGATGGTGAGGGCATGTGCTTCCTCAATGTATGACTGAATGACATTCCCGTCGACTGCTGTCCTCTTCTTTGGAAACTACTCAGGATGGAGGAATGAATGGGCTACAACTGACCAGTTAGGCTTGATGACTGACAGACATGAGGTGAGAAAAAAAAAAAAGGCACCAGAAAGTTGTTTTTGTACTGTAGCTATCAGACAGTTTGTTGTTGAACTGGGCTACTCGTTGAATATAATTAATTGTGTACTATGAAAACAAGACATTTATTTTATAAAAATTGCTGTTGTAAAAGACAGTTAAATTCAACATTTCTCTAGTTTATTTTTCCATTTGTAACCTGAAAACTAGCGTTCACATTTATTTTTTATAAGCTGAGTGATTTTCCCTGGTAATTGACCCCAGGCTGTGTGTGAAGGATTTTCCCCAAGTGTTTTGTATTTCACTGTTTCCATTTATAAGCACCATTATCTTGTTTATAAAGCAATAATTGTGTGACAGTGGAGCTCTGTCTGGCACACAATGCAAGCTCTGGGAAATATGAGCTCTCTTAGTATTGATGTAGCTAAAACTGTAGGCATAAAAGTGCAAGTTACCAACTATTGCACATATCAGTAGCTGCAGCACATGCACAGTTTATAGGGTGAATGGTCTGGCACATGAAGTTATTCTCAAATACTTTGGCTGCAGATAAACAGTCTTGTCAGGGGTAAAAAAAATAGAACTTGTGTAATTAGTTTATATGTTGTCTTTTGAAAGCAGAGGAATAGTGTCATGTTTCAGACATAAACTTAGGAGAGTCGGTAAAAGGCATTCTTAGAGAATTCTGTCTCTAGAAAAACTTGCGTAAGATTTTGTAAATAAAGTTTTGGTCTCCTTGTGGTGACCAGGATTTCACCTAGACTAATTAGATCATACTGATCAAACAGATGATTACAATTTTGCAACCTTGTATGTCTGGGGTTATCATTACTGACCGTAACACAAGGTTGAATGTTTGTAGAAAAGATTTACCAAAGTATTGTCAATTTTGACATTATTGATGAACACATATTTACATTCGCATGCAGGTTTACAGAGGAAGGTATATTTATACTTATGCATATGTAGTGTATGTGTGTATAAAATAACATGTGCGTTAATTTATTTTGTGCTCTTGCCATGTGATTATGCAATTTTTTCATTGTTTGTATATGTGTAGGTGAAACAGAGTATTTATTAAATCAAAAATGCTTTTAGGTAGGTTGATGACGACATGATCATTCCTTGTCAGCATATGATGGCAAATATGTAATGTTGCTTTACTTTATCCAGTGACTTGAAATTCTTACAATCTGTGGCCTGTTTTTTGCATCAGTTTCCAGAATGTAGTATGGCATTGTTCCATTTGTGAACATTTACTTTTTGTATGCCAGTACCTATACTTTTTATCTTAGTTGCTGGTCGGTTTGTTGGGCTTGAGCCTTAATTTTGTTTGGCTGGCTTTACTGGGCTTTGCTCCTTAGTAACTGTGGTAATATACACACAACTGATAATGTGCTTGCTGCCAACTTGCACTAGCCAAACCTACAACACAAAATTGAATCTAAAGCTCATAATACAGTAAATGTTCTTGCTAAACTAAATAAGGATCCCTGGATCCTGATCAAATCAACTAAAGACGGAAATGAGGCAAAAAAAAATATAGCCACCCAGGTGAAAGATAACCACAAAACTTTCTTTAATTATGTTAAAAATGTCAGAAACAGTACCCAACACTGTGTGGAGCTAATACTAAATCATATCACTCATTCAGACCCAGAAGACATAGCCAATTTACTAGTAGACAAATTTAGGTAAAAAAATCATGGCATTCTCCCTACCAGTATTCTCAGTTCACATACACACCCCACTCAGATCATGCAGGGACATGTTTTAAAGGTGCTAAAGCCAATAACACTAAGTCTGTGGGCCCAGATAACATACCTGGCCCTCTAATGGTCAGCCTGAAACATGACTTGTCTGATCCCCTACAGAAGCTATTCAGTGTGAGCCTCAAACAGGCTTCATGCTGGTTCAATGGAGGACAGCAACAGTCATTCCTTTCCACAAATGTGAAACTACAATGGTAGTTATGCACCCATAAGTCTGATCAATCTCATCTGCAAGATTATAGACAGGATCATTATGGAATTAAAATACAAGGATGTACGTAACCTACAGATTCTTGGCCCAACCCTGTTCAGGCTCATCAAGCACAGATCCTGCTTACTTAACCTGGTTGAGTTATGCAAAAGAATAACTGAAGCAATAGCTGAAAGCAAAACAGTGCATGTGGCTCATCTAGACCTTGCAAATGTTCACCACCATGCCATACTTGGTTATCATAGATAAACTCTCCCAGCTAAATGTCAATCCTTATGTAATTTGTTGGATAGCAAATTGGAAACTAGAACTCAGGAAGTTAGGGTAGGCACTTATACCTCCCCTAAAAAAACTATCACTAGCCTCTCCTCTTTTGCATTTACTTCTTGGAGGTCAGGACACCAAGATCCTGCAAGGGGACCTGTTCCAGATGCTGGCGTCAGAAACGATGGACTAAACCTAAATGTCAAGAAGTGTATAATTGTATCTTTTGGCAAGCATGACGGCATTTGTAATTATCACATTGACAACACACACCCCTGAAAATTGATCCAGTAGTTGGGGATCAGGGAACCTGTATAGACAATGAGGTATTCTTTGATCATTACATATCCACTGCTGCACAGCTTATATATAAAGATATTGTGTACAGATCCAGGGATGCAACTTTTCCATTTTACTTAACACTTATTAAACAGATTATTGAGCATAATGTCCCTTTTGGTATGTGCCTGTCACATGGAAGGACTACAATGCTTTACAATGCTTTCTCACTAAAATGTCAAGGGCCTAAAGCATAAAGATAAGTGAACACAGAACTATTCAGAGTGTTTCTGTGGTCAGATTATGAGTCATAACATTTAGTACTCAGGATAGCTTGATGGATGAACCTGAACCTAAGAGGTCTACTTTTCTCACATTCCTCCCTCCCTCATCCAGTGGAGGAAGGTCACCTTGTCATCAAGTGTAGATAAGACTTCCACAAGTCCTCCATTTCTAGGCAGGCACAAAGGGACTTCCCACTTCTTCAGTGTGCATGCACAGTTTTATATGTTGTGGAATTTCACTACATGTTTTAGAGGATAATGCCCTTTGGGAGGACATTTTGAAATCTCTGTAAAAAGTCTCAGCTGACATTTGTTATATTCTGCTTGTGTTCCCCTAAGAGCTTGGGGGCCCTGCTGCACAGTGCTCATCTACTCTTTGCTCATTGTCTAATGCATAGGATGAGCATGGGCCAGCTTCTCCTGGAGCTGAGGTGCTATCTGCTCCCCACTCAAGTCTCTCCTTTTTAAGAGGATTTGAAGGGTACTGAGGTCCTTGTTTCTGAGACAGACAAGAATAAAGATTCTCTCTTTCCTATAAACTTCCATCTTCATGGCAGTTTCTTTGTCGGAGAGCTGAGGTTCATGAGGTGGTCTTTGGGATGGCCTTTAACTCCTCTGTCTCCTTTCCAAATGCTGCTTGTACCAGGATTTTGACAAGGTGAATGAAGGACCTTGGGTTCTTTCTGTGAAAGCACTTCTGAATAATGCAATTCATAAAGCCTGGAAGCATCTCTATGTAGCTGCTCTCTCACAGATAGGTGGATTTCATCTAAGCACTCTTGAGTGCATATCTCATCCCAATGGAGCATCTGAGGGCACATTTCTCTCTGATTAATTTGGTCCAGACATAATACATGCCTATTGCTTTAAATGCTGTGGTACCCCTAGCCTGTGACAAAGTTCAGAATGTAGACCATGTGGTCTGCTGTCCTGCACCTTTCCACAATTTAAAGTAAATGCAAAATGCAGATGACACTGCCCCCATGCACTGCATGTCCATTTCATTATTTTAGGCCATCAGAGATGCTAAATGTTATGATATCACAAGTAATCAAAATAAATTGTTTCATCTTTCATTTCTTACATGGTACAGCTGCTGCCACCAGGCAGCCTTTCTTAAGCACAGTTTATCTAAGAAGTGGAATTTGTGGCTCCAAACATTTCATGTATTTTTATATAGATATCAAGTTGACTTTATTGCTATTATTAAAACCAAACATAACATACACACACTTCATTACATTTGAATGTTACAGATACTGTCATGAATTAAATCCAGTTACCTTTATTTTTTATGGAAATGCGTTATGTTGGTATTTCTTACATAATATGGTACGTGTTATTTTAGAGCATCATTTCCAAATTTTCATTGGACAGATTTTCAGCTTATGTTGTTGTTTTTCTTTCGGCTTTTCCCAGTTAGGGGTCGCCACAGCGGTACTCCGGTCCGCTAATGATTGGCAGTCAATTGTTTTAATAGTGCCAAGGTGCCAGCTCGACGCCCAACCTACAGCAAAAGCATGCTCATTCACATATGTCTTTCGAATGCCACTCGACCACGGGGAGGACATGCAGACTACACACGCTGCTCCAGCCAAGAATCGAACAGGAGAACCTCTTGCTGTGAGGTGACAACGCTACTGCTGCACCACCGTGGCTCTGTTTTTTATTATCTCCATTTGAGCCTATGTCACATCTCGAAGATATTTTGTTTTACTGAAAATCCTCAAATAAAAATACATACACACACCCAACAACCCCCTAAAACCTACTAAAATAATAATAACACACAAAACTATGTACATCTTAACATATTGAAATTTTACCCCCTTAATAGGAACATAATTTCCAAAATGACAGCCACACACACAGACTTGAGCTAAACAGAACGCTTATCGATGCTAAGAAGTATGGGAGAGCCTGTGATTCTGTAAAGTGCTGTCTGGATTTGCCTCATCTTTATGGCTGTCCCAGCTGAGAAACACTTGAATGCTTTCATAAAACATTTTCTCTAATCCATTTCTCTTTATCAGATTGTCTTCTAGCGACATGAGAAACGGATACAGGACTGTTTACTAGAAAAAAAGACCAGATATTCAATATTCTTTTTCATTTACTTGCTCTCTCCCAAAACTTGTTACTATATAAAGCTAACACGGTCATTACCCTATACAAGAATGAGAGAAAGCACACTAAATTGTCTTCTGTCAGGGTCTTTTAACCAGATTCCCCCCTTTTTTGTTACATTACAGTACCTACATTTCTTAAAACTAAACAAAGAGAAAGAGAGAAGGGAGAAAGAAACAAAAAAAATAAACAGAATCACCTATTTACAGTAGTAACCCCGTTATACTTAAAATACTTTAACTTTATAACTTGCAGAGATCATGCACTACTTAAGTAATACTGTTAACAAAAAGTTGTTTTACTTAACTTAACTCTCTCCTGAATATTTTTCTGAACATTAATGACATGAACTAGGGCATATACTTTAGAGTCCAATACAAGTTTAACAAAGTCCAAAAGAGTCTAATATTTCCAGAATTTCTTGCTCTGTCCTCTTTCACAAATATAATTATTACTTTGTAATCCTACATTTGTCAGTTTCCAAGTTACTGATTTTAGTCTCCAAAATTTAATGACATGCTGTATAGCATATGCTTTAGAGTCCTCTACAAGTTTAACAAAGTCCAATATTTTCAGATTATTTTGTTGTATTTCTGTTCATCTCCCTCTCCCAAACCCTGTCTTTGCTTCATCTCCAGTGCAGTCTCTATTCTTCTAGTCAATGTCTGTGCTTTTTTCTCTCTATCAATTATTTTCCATTGAAACACTGGTAAAGGTTTCACTGGCACAGTTTCTCTGTGGTCTTTATTACCAAAAGAAGAAGCAGAATCTCCTTCTCTTTCACAGTTCAATATTTTGAGGATAGCTGGGTACAGCAGTTTGAATCTCACACCTGCTTCTTGGCATGCCCTATATAATGGAATACATTTATTCCTCTTCTGCCTGGTGTGCAATGAGTAGTTATTCTTCACAAACACTCTATCTCCCACTTTTAGTACTTTGTCCTTCTGCCACACGTGTGTCAGAGTCATCTCCTTCTGCTGGTAAGATTGGATTTTTACTAGATCTAGGTTGTTTTGTCATAGCCATGTTTGGAGCATACATGATGAACCCTTTCAATTAACATTTCTTGTGGAATACCAGTCCAGTTGCTTATTTGTACTTTCATAAAATTAATACAGTCTGTTCCTTCCAGCTTCTCTGGTACAGTAGAAAATCTAAGGTTTTCACTATGTGCTCTGTCCTCTAATTCTGTTATTTTTTGAAGCATCCCTTCATGTGCAGTATCATATTCATTCAGCCTGTTTTTAATTTTTCTTTCTGAAAGCATCCAAGTTACAAGGGGGGGGGGGGGTGAGACAATACAAGAACAGCTGGCAATTAGTGAAAGTTGGAACACAGGCTGTAACGTGCATCTTAGCATGGATAACCTAAATTTTAAGTTAATTCATTTCTGTTGGTGTAGCTGTCAATTTGGGAAAATTGTTCCTATCAAGAGGGTTAAACTTCATGATCTGAAGATGTATACATTTTGTGTGTTTGTTTTTAAGTTTATAGGTTATAGTTGTTTTTTTTTTTTTTTTGTTTTTTTTTTGAGGGTTTTGCACTTCTGTAAGCTTATCTGAATATCTATTCATAGTTTCTTCCATTCTTTTCCAGCTTTATATTGCTTGTGTTGATGTACCTCATCAGTGTTTCCTTTATTTTAGCCAGGTCTGTGTGCAGCTGCTTTATACTTCCCTCTAGGTTACTGCAAGTCATGTCTGGAACTTGCACTGCTTCTTCTTGAACAACTGCACTACTTTTCCCAGTCTGTGTTTTTCCTCAACTATTGTAGCTGATTTTCCTCAAGGTCCTTTATATTTCTTTTTTCCTGCCATCTAGGCAGTGCACTTACTAGTCAATTACTAAAATTTACCCAGAAAATCTAGGTCCACTGGCTTTCTGTGCTACATTTTTGGTTTTCAGATGGGAGAGCCAGAATTAAGCCATTACTCAATGTGCAGCCATCTTGGAAGTCTGACATAGATTATTTCTCATATCCCAAGATGGACATGGATTATTTCTCACATCTCGTTGCTTGCATGCCCTCATATTACCAAGCCTTTGCTTTCCCTATGCTCACCATATGTTCCTTCATGCAGTCTTCACCTTTTTCCTTATATCATTTTGTTATGAACAGTAGTACTTTTTGTTGTATTATGTGACTGCAGTGCTGTCTAAACCTTGCTCCTTAATGCCCACTATCAGTAAAATGGAGAATTGTGCTTGTAGCTATGCCCTAAGATAAATATTGCTGTGTATGCACAATCGACTATCTCCATCATTTCCTGTTTTCTGTCTGCTATTAACCTTGTGCGTACACCTCAAGCAAATCTTAAATCAGTTTTTCTCTGAAATCACCAATTTCCAGCAACATCCTGCCATCAGCATTTGTCTGAAGCTTGGCATTCATTCTATTGAACCTGCTCTTAGTACTATTCTGTTTCATACATTTTGACATTCCACCAGTTTGTACATGCCCCTGATTTGACCCCATCAAATGAGGTTAATAAGATTCACTTTTTATTTACCCCATCCTTCTCAGTTCATCACTAACCATCTCTGCCAGTCAATAAAACACTATAAGCATGAAAAGTGTAAACTATCAAGATGTCTGCCTGATACAGCTGAGATCCCAGGGCTCACCCTACTAACTTATAAATCCAGCAGGAAAGTAGGTAGGTGCAGTCAATAAATCATAAATTTCATGAAGATAAGTAAACACCCTCTAGTTAAATCACGCAAACTACCATACCTTCTTCCTACATAAATAATGAAAACAACAGTTACTATTTCCTTCAAACAGAAACTCCTTAATTGTAATATGATTTAAGTCTTGCTTATTTCTCCTGAATGTCAACCATTTGCTATGCCTATGGACACCTACACTTTGTTTCACCGCTTTCTGGCTCTCATTCCTCATATTTTATTTGTAGTTTACTCAAATTGTCTGTACTAGTAGTTATACTACTTACACTACTGCTGATTAAATCCTATACTATTTTTTTTCCATTTTTAATTTCTCCAAGTCTTTTGTGTTTCTACTAACATGATGGGAATGGGCCCCATTCCTAAGTCAAAGTAGGATTAAAGTTCATGAAATTAGTATTGTTTCACTCTTTGATGTTAGCCAAAAGTGCTCTTTGCAGCACCTGCAATGTGCCCCATAATGATTCCTTCTGCAATTTGTACTGTGTTACATGAATTGGTGTGTGTCTCTCGGCTTTTCCCGGTTAGGGGTTGCCACAGCGGAACTCCAGTCCGTTAATGATTGGCAGTAGATTTTTACGTACTGGCTTGCCGGGCCTAACGCACAACCTTCAATGAAGTAACGCCCATTCACGCATGTCACTACACAGAAGACGCTCTAACTGAGAATCGAACGGGCAACGTCTGACCGTGAGGCGTCAACGCTACCCCAGCACCACCACTGCAGTGTTACATGAATTGGTAATGTATCTAAATACGATTGTAAATTCTTTTTTATAAGACCAGTTGCTCCTACTACTAGTCTTCTCCGATACAACCGACTTATAATAACGTACAAAATACTATATCAACCCGAAAAAACAGCGATAAATAAGATCATCAAACCATACAGCAACCTGAGGACACTATGCTCTGCTGACAGACTGCTGGTACAAACAACTAAGAGCATAAATGTGGCTGGGGACTCACTGTTCAGCAACTGAGTAGGCAAAACTTGGAATATGCTACGTGCCAAACTTACTCACCAATCCTCCTTAACCCAGTTCAAAAAAAGCCTCAAACTACACTTCCAACAGCATTGGAGTGTCCCTGCTTCAACCCCGACTAATCACCACCCGCTGTTCCTGCAACATCTCCCTAAGCATTTCAATCTTATACTCTAATAATTGTGTGAATTCTTGAAGGGACTTAGCCCATAACTCTGTGTATTATTGTCTGAAATTGAAGCCGCATGATTTTGATGTTGTTTAGTATGTTTTATCCATGTTTGTCACCCTACGGAAAACTGTATAATATACTTATCTGTAAATGCTTCTATTGTTCCTAATGTATTTATACTCTGCTTTCTGGAGCTTTTCTCCCTGGGCCTCTGCTGAAAATGGACATATATCCAGTCAGACTTTCCTGGTAAACAAATGTAAAATAAATAAATAAAATCTCTTCTCAGTAGAATCTGATCTGTCCTAACACTTGTGCTGCATTTCTTACAAAATGTCACGAGTCTCCCTATCATTTGTTTAATTTTTGATTGACTTACTCCCATAAGTAATTCTTACACTTTCACTAGAATAGATGTCAGCACTTACTCAATTTACATTTTTCTATCTCATTCTCAAAATATAAGCAATGTGTTTGTGTCAGAATAGGCATATTCTACAAACATACCTGCTGGCCACAGAGAGCTTTCTCACAAATTTCCCACTCATTTCATAATAAGTCAAAGTTTATGTCAAGACTTAATTTTCTGTACTAAATTTCATATTCTGGTAGCAGACAACCATTTTTCCTGTGCTACTCCCAGACAGCCTTTTGCAAAACAGTTCCAGTCTGCTTTTATTTGTTTATTTATTTGTATTTATTCCGTCCAAGTTAATTTTTTTCTTTACATTCCAAAATATATAACTTTAAGATCAACATTTTTGCCTTGTCTTTCATTCCATTTAGATTCTGCCCTATGTGTTGCAGCTGCTTTACCATCTCAGCTACCTTATTGTGAGTCTCATGCATTTACTGTTTGTTTGAGTCAGTGGTTCCAGCTGGTCATACAGACAGTGTGTGTCATCAGCCATGGCCACTCTTTATTGCTTCATGTATACATCAACCAAGCCAGTCAAGTCTGACAGATTAGTTCATATGGCTTCCAGATTACTCACTACCTCAACAATCTTTACTCCCAAATAAGTTTTAAGCTCTCTGCTAGTGAAATGGGCCCAAGATGACACCCCCATTTTAACTCGTGAATACCTTCACCTTCATAGTAGCCTAACTCATTCTCAAAATCCATTCTGCTTATCACTTAACAAGGGATAATAGCTTTAGTCACTGACTCACTTAAAACTTCCAATAAATGAGGTAACTTAATTTAGGTATTTAGCTGATCTAGCTTAAATGTAAACAGAGCAACCACAGTCATATATTTGAGACTGGAAAAAGAGAAAAGGAATGCTGATATGCAGAGACAGAAGTTTCAGAGTTACTGAGGCCAAAAAAAGAATCTGTAACACAAACAGATAAAGCCCTGACTGTGCACCGTATCATCTGGGCTTAATAAGTAGCATGAGAGCAAGAGGGGACAAATCAAGGAGGATGGAAGTGAACGTCTGCTACTAGCCCAGCTATACTGAGGAGAAGGAGGCAGCTCTGTCTCACCATTGGGTGACATTTAGTAGGAGCAATGCGTTTTGTCCCATGGAGCATAAATCAACATCTGTAGTGGTGCAGCCCAAGAAGTAATCTGTATGTGAAGACCTGCCCACCTTTCCAAGTTTGAGAAGCATTGCGGAATGCAGTGGGAGAAAGCCCCATGACTAGGCTGCTTCCCCAAGACCTGATAGCTGACCCACTTCAAAAGACCCAGTGCTCACTGCTGGTGGAATGAATGGGCATCCTGTGCAGGAAAAATGTGGGCCATAGTGCTCTAAACTCTTTGCAGGTTTTCTGAGGCTTGCTTCAGCAGAACAAATCATCCAGCTGGTTGCAGATAGTTGAGCCATTGTCCATTGCCCACTGGGAGGAGGGGGAGGGGTTAGAATCTGCGACATATCTGATTTTTTATTCTTCATAAGACCAGAGTCCTACTCAGTCAGGTACTGCTTATTTTAGTTAAAGAACTGTGACAAAGGTTCTTAGTTTCTTTAGTTACACAATTAATTAACTTGAGATAGTTTTTATACCTTACAATTCCATTAGAAGAGATGTCTGATAGAGTACAATTTAATGATAGTGATTGCTATGTAAACAGGCAGTGAATGTATTTTTCAGTTGTTTCCTCAAGCTGATTGATCAAGACACTGTGACAGTTACAGGTTTTTTCAGCTCTTCTTTCTCTTCCTAAATTCCATGTATTTACGAGTCATCCCTTAGAAATTTAGGTTTACCAGAAACCCTCAAACTATTGGGGATTCATAAATTCATAAGTAGTTAGTAATCTTGCACAGCAGAAAATTTGGTGGTCTAGCTCTGTTTCCCAGTTGCACCAGTGCATTGTGTAGTTATATGACTTGCTCTGAGTTACTCAGTAGACAGATGGAGATTGAGAGACACAAACCATAGACTACAGAAAGCATAACAGCTTAAAACCTTGATCCTCTTCACTAACTGTCAGACAAAAGGAGGAGGTTCAGCTAGCGGGTCTCAAACCCACATACATCACCTCATTAGTCAAGTGCATAACCATTAGACCATGGCAGTATGGGAGTGGATTAGGTATGATGAAGCTCTGAGACTTCAAGGAGAGGGAGGATACCACAGCACCAAAGTCTGTGACATGGGGAAGTAACAGTTTTTAGTTGCACCTTAATACTCCTTGGCATGCTGGATGAGGCAACTGGTGGTGGGCATGCAGTGACTTTTGCAAGAGAGATGCCTTCGTACTTACACAGTGCAGTGCTGCTGCGTCTGCATTGCTCATGCTGCCAACAGCTAGCACCTTTCTAAGAAGACTACACCAGAGTCACACAACCATAACCCTCCCCTCTAAAAAAGATGAATAGGGATTCAACTTTGCATATATCTGGGCCACAAATCAAACCTGGATCTGCTGGGCCTTAGTCAGTGCTTCATCCTTGTAGCTCAGTCCTCCTTTGTTGCAGTTAACAGAACTGATTGAAGATCTGATGTATGTGTAAAGTTGCATGTGAGATGGAAACGTTTAAAATGAAGTAATTATGATTTCCTTAAAACATATGATGCACAGAAAATGTGATGTTAAGTTCTTCAAAAGAAATTACTTTAAGCATGACAAAAACATCCTTTGGTTAAGTGTTTAGGAGCTGTGAGATGCAGAAATGCATGTAAAAATGAAAGAAGAATTTGAAGAGCTTGTAGTTGTTGGAAAAAAGTCATGAAAATAAGTCTTTTTGGGGATGATCTATTTTAAGAATGTTTCCAGAGTAAATAGTACACAGGAGAGGTTACAGAAAAGTCACAACCAGAAAGAAAGTTGGAAGTGTGGAAGCAAATCCTAAATAATAGAAGGGGGTGTTTAGACTAGTGACAGAGTCTTATTTGATATGTTTTCAAATATCTAAGGCTTTAGGTTTGAAAGGGACTGAAATTAACTTTGTTGCTGTGTTGATTGTTTACATATTCCATTCATTCTGTGAAATTAAAAAGGCAGAACATTTGTTTGCATTTGGGTACAAGACTAATGGGTTCAAATTTCATTTTCATTTAGTTGATAAAAAATAAAATAAACTTTTGCTTTGTGGTTACTTGGCTCTCTAGATGTTTGGCTTGGTGAAATGAATTCAAAAATGTGCACATATGATTATATTCTGTGGATCAAAGATTGTGTACCTGACTTAAGAAGTAAAAACATGGACTGGTTTTTGTTTGTGTCTTTCGGCTTTTCCCAGTTAGGGGTCACCACAGCAGAACTCCGGTCCACTAATGATAGGTAGTTGAATTTTACGTGCCGAGTTACCAGCCCTGACACACAACCTTCAACGAAGGTACGCCCATTCACGCATGTCTCCACGCAGAAGACGCTCTAGCTGAGAATCGAACCGGACAGCGTCTTACTGTGAGGCGACAACGCTACCGCAGCACCACCACCGCTGTATCAGGACATTATTGCATTTCAGCAGATTGCACATCATTACATTGCAAGTAGTACATGCACCAAGAGTAGCTCCATTAACTCTGAAGAGTAAAATTAAGTTCAAGAGGGAGTTGGTTCTCACTGAATGTTGATGCATGTTTTATAAGTATATTGAACATACTGAATAATACAGCAGCAGGATTGTTGTTGAGAAATTAGGCAAAATGTACATTTGTCTAGATCAGTAATAACTTTTTTTAAAGTTCTTTAAATGGAATGAACTATCCACAACAAGCAGTTCAAGAAGTAATATCTGCATTGCTGGGAGCAAAGTATTTTCTGATGCAAATCAGAGATTTAGCAAATAGGTCATAAGGAGCAATGCTCTGGGCTGCATATTTTTAATTTTTATTGGAAAATAAATATTTCAGCAATTTTAGTATTTTAGAGAAAAGTATTTCAGAGAAATGTTACACAGTTAAATGACACAATATTTTGTATATAATTGTTAGACTAAAAAAGAGATTGATGAGAGACTAAATTATTGAAAACAACATGGCAGAGTGACTTCAACCAGAATAAAGTTAAGTAGAACATTGAGGTTACAAAACTTAGATATATAGGTAATTTCTTAACCTCTAATGGATGGAAACTAGACATTAAGAAAGGAAGAGGAATAGTACAGGTACCTCCTACTATAGTTGAACAGACTTTTTTATATTTCTTGGAATGATACAGCATCTGTAGAAGTTTATTTGACATACACTGTATGTATGTTTGCTATTAAGAAAATAATGGCACATGATGCGGTGGCATATAAGTAGAGTTCTCGATAAGAAGAGAGTTCTGAAATGCAGAAGCAGCCACATTACAGCATTTTGATTCAAGCATGGCTTTTATGTTGAAGTATATTCGAGATAGAATGAAATTGTTGCAGTATTTCTCCAAGATGGCAAACCCATTACTTAAGGGTCGATGCCATTTATAGAATGTAGAAAAAGTTGTGCTCAGATAAATAGAAAGCTGCAAGCTATGCACATTGTTGTGAAAATTTCTGTGAGCATGTTTTTGTGAAATGAGTGTTAACTGAAATAGACTAAACTATTACAGGGTATATTTTAAAAGTCATGATACAAAGCATTACCAAGATTGTAGAAAATGTTAAGACAATTAAATATGACCCAGATCTGAAATGTAGTTATTTATCCTGTGTTTGCTGGGTTAGCCCCACTAGGCTAGTAGCCTATTTTCAGGGGAGACCTGAGGTCAGATTTATACCACTAGGGGAAATTTGGCTAGGGGATCAGGGAACTTCCCCTACTTGTCATTGTTGTGAGTGGGACCCATTTTTCAGGAGCACTTCCTGTTCCTGTTTTAGATACAGAGGCAAACCAGCGAAACAGGGAGGCGGTGTGAAAGAGATGAAGATAATAGAGTGGTGAGGGAAATGGAGAAATCAGATATCAAGATCAGAGAGCATTTGCAGAACTCTGAGGAGATGTTTCAAAGAAATCTCTTTGGAGATGAGTTGGCAAATGATGGATGTATAATTATAGCCCTCCAGTAAGGAGGGTTGCTGAATGATTTTCTTAAAGAAATGGTGATGTGAGTCAGAAAATTAAGGGGACATTATGGAGAAAATACAAAAGGATGATGGAAAGACAATCCTGAAGAATAGTGTTGAGACGGAAAAGAAAACATATGCAGAGAAAATTAAAAAAAGGAAGTAGATGAAAAGAAGGCTGAAGAAAATGAAAAATGTAAGTATGTGGTAAAGATTGAATGTAAAGAAGACAAAGACAATGACAATGTGGGATAATTTAATACCTCCTTTGCATGTACAAACACATGAGTTAAGAGCATTTATTCTTATTAACAAAGACATTTTGTGACTATATTTGAGACATAGTTTTCAATAGAAATTTTTCTTGGAGAATATGAAAAAAAGAAAGACTATAACCCATGGAATCTTTATTTGATAAAAGCATTTAACGGGAAACAAAAATGAAAATTCATGTACAATTATGAACAGAGATGGAAAGAGAGACTTTGAAAGGACATTTGAAAACTTTATGGCATGTCCCAGGCTCAAGCGTCTCTAATAACATAAATCCATCCTCAGGGTCTGTGCCATTGTGGACACCAAGGACTCAACCAAAGGATCGCTAACTGCTCCTACTGTGCTACCTTTCCCCTAGCACAAGAAAAGAACCACCCTACTCCCTTCTGTGGCTTCAAACAGGCAAGAAAGTATGTGCAATTAAGGCCGCTTTCTAAACTTGTACACTGATGTTTAATATTAGTAAGTGACTAGTGCACGCTCCCTGCCAGAACAGCCAGCAGCCATATCCCTCTTACTACTAAATTCTCCAGCCTTGCTCTTACCCCTGCACCTATAACTTTGCCCCCATCTAATTCAGATATCTCTCTTTTCCCTACCTTCATTTCTAAGGGCTCCCGTTGTAGCGAGCACTGTTGTAATTACATTAACTGGTCACTAAATGGCAGCTACCCCCCTTTATTAACACTACTGTATGTCTCCTTCCCAAATAGACTTTATAGAGCACTTCTCAGCCAAACCCAGATTCTTATTTCTACTATATCCAAGCCCTATTCTCCCTGAACTACTCTACTACTTCACCTAACCACTCTCTTCTAGTCCTATACTCCCACACTTACCTTCCTTTGGTGGTTACTTTCCACTCCACTGATTGTCTCCTTCTATTACCTTACCTCTTTGGCTCTCACCGCCTCCTCCCCATCTCTCTCTGTATGCCGCTCCAATTCATTCCCCCATGCTTACTTACTATTACCCCTTAAGCTGACTTTCTCTCAACCAACCTTCCAAAGCCTTCACATTATCTATTTTGTAGTCTCCTCCCCCCTCACCTCCATATTGCCGGTACTGAATGAAACAAATTGCCGCCCCCATTACCTCATAGTTCCTGCCTTTCTGGTCAATACCTGCATGCACCTACCCCACCCCTTAACTTCCTGCTACCAAACAATTATTAGCAACTAGTCCCCGGGGTCGCCATCTTTAAATCCCCAGTCCTGCTCCCGGCTGTTGCATGTCCCAGGCGCAAGCGTCTCTAGTAAGTGTTGCAACTTCTTTTTGGATGTGATTCAGCTGTTCTTTGAATGTGGTTCTAATCTCTGCCTAGCTGTAATGCATTATTAACTATGTGCCTTTACTACCTACTTGGAGTTTAGTGTTTATGCCAAGCCATTTGTTTTCTTGAGTACGGTAATTTACCAGGGTTAGTTGTTTGTATAATACTTGTTTTTGTGTAGTTACATGCTTACTAATAATAGCATGATTGTAAATATGTTATAATATCTACTGCTGGTAGCTGTTGGTTTGTTCATGAGTTTCCTCATGCAGGAGCGCCTAACTAATCAGTGTCTCTCACTCTCTGTTTCCCGGTACACTACTAGCACCCACTGTAATTACTCATACCTGTTTGTTTGCATTCTACGCCTCAGACAACATGTGGCAGTAATTGCTAATACTACTAATCTGAAGAAAGGAATTTATTAAATAAATGTATTTTACCTACACTTGCTTGCTAGCATTAATGCTACATTAGATGCTACATTCGGCCCGTTTTGCACTAAACAGGATTAGCATACTGTATATACTATCGAGCGGAATATTTCGGCCACTCTGAGTCAGTTTCGCTCATGTACCATACAGGAGCACAGAACAAAGTAGAATAATGTAAATTGGCCTTCCCATAAGGAGCTGTTCCCCTAGCCTTAACTGGATCAATTGTTATATACCGTTAAAAGCTAAACTATGCGGAGAAAAACACAATCAACAAAGATATCAGGCTAGCCCTAGGACATACACACATTGGGGACAATGAGAGATCACTCACGTTAGTGTTTTCTACCCTATGTACAGTATTGTATCCATTTACAATTGTTTCCTCTCTCGCTCATTTGGTATGCATGTTTGAGCCAAAAAGACCTCTACAGACTTGTGCTTTTTCAGTCACATAACTTGGTGGCATAATAAACGTAGTCCAGCTTGTGTTGGCTTATATTCTACACACAGTAGTTGTGCTTCTTTGAATCATAGCTTACTCTACAGTTGTGACCCTAGTTCTTAATAGTGTTAAATTGACTCCTACGTTACTATCTGCTGATGTTTTTGTTTCTAAGCTAAATGTTCATACTCCCCACTAAAACCTGTTCTTATCTCCCTATTACCTTCAGATAACATAAATCCATCCTCAGGGTCTGTGCCCTTGTGGACACCAAGAACTCAACCAAAGGATTGCTGACTGCTCCTACTGTGCTACCTTTCCCCTAGCACAATTAAAGACCCACCCTACTCCCTTCTGTGACTTCAAACAGGAAGAAAGTATGTGCAGTTGAGGCCGCTTTCTAAACTTGTACACTGTTGTTTAATATTAGTAACTGACTAGTGCACGCTCCCTGCCAGAACAGCCAGCAGCCATATCCCTCATACTACTAAATTCCCCAGCCTTGCTCTTACCCCTGCACCTATAACTTTGCCTCCATCTAATTCAGATATCTCTCTTTTCCCTACCTTCACTTCTAAGGGCTCCCATCATAGCGACCACTGTTGTAATTGCATTCACTGGTCACTAGATGGCAGCTACCCCCCTTTATTAACACTATTGTATATCTCCTTCCCAAATAGACTTTATAGAACACTTCTCAGCCAAACCCAGGTTCTCATTTCCACTACATCCAAGTCCTATTCTCCCTGGACTACTCTACTACTTCAACTAACCACTCTCTTCTAGTGCTATACTCCCTCACTTACCTTCCTTTGGTGATTACTTTCCACTCCACTGATTGTCCCCTTCTATTACCTTACCTCTTTGGCTCTACCTGCTCCGTTCACCCTACGGGCTCACTCCTCTCCCCTACCTTACCCCCAAATCTCACCCACCCCAGCACCTCTACATTTATACTCCAGTAGCCACTCCCTCTACTCTAACTACCCAATCCAGTCTCCCCATCATTCCCCATACACTTACCCCTCCCACTATACACACTAGCAACAACCTACAACTCATACTCCAATCAAGTAACTCTACTCTGTAAACTAGCTAAACAATTCTTACTAAATCTACCTATACCCTAACTCGTCAACTCATCTTCACCTACTATAACTACTACAAACCCAAACCATGGCACCCAGTCCCCTACCACTTCTCACTCAAATAACACTATTGACAACCATCACTGTCCTATTTTGTCTGACCCAACCTACATTAGGAAACCACCCCCCATTTCACATTACCACATCCTTTTCTATTACATACCCATATTCCCTCATCTTTGTATCTCCCTCCCTCTACCCCCATCATAGTACTTTCCTATTCCCCTATCGATTCCTTTCTACCTGTGGTAACACCAAATCCTACTTTACCATTTTAACATCCACAAAACACTCCCAACACTCTACCACACCCCAAAGCTTCCAAACATCTCCTCAGTCACATTATCTCTGTTCTTCTCTCTGATGACATTCACCCAAACCCTGGTCCCCCTACCACACAAATTCTTAGAAAACAAAGCCATCCCTCCCATACCATAAGAAAAACCCTTCACTTCTCAACACTAAATGCTCAAAGTCTTTGTAATAAAATCCTATACCTTAATGCCTGGCCTCAATACAATAAACCAGACATTCTTTCCATCTCAGAAGCCTGGCTCAAACCCCACATAAAAGGCTCTGAATTAATACCACCAAACTACTGAATCCTATGCAGTGACAGAGTAAAAAAGAAAGGAGGTGGGGCAGCACTCCTATACTCTGCATCCCTGTTAGTCACTCATACCAAACCCTTCCCCACCTTTGGTAAGGCAGAAATTATACCAGCCCTACTTCATCTAAACAAGCAGAAACTCATATTCATTCTCCTCTCTATCTCCCCCTGGCGATAATGTCTCATGCCTTGAAAATATTCTGTCATGGGTCTCCTCCAACATTACTCATGAAACAATAATCCTAGATGATTGTAACATAAACTGGGCCACAATTCAATCACCCAATAACTTACTTAATATCAACCTCAATAATTTTACACAACTAATTAATATCATCACCAGACCCTCACAGACCCTTTCTACCGGAAGTATAATAGACTGGATACTTGTGTCACATCCTCATTATATCTCAGGTAGTGGCACTCTCCCAGACCTATTAGCTGACCATTTCCCTACCTTCGCCCATCGTCTTCCTTCTTCAATACAACAAACCCACAATTACATATCCTCTAGATGTCTAAAAAACTTTAACCCTGAAACGTTCATAAACACACATAAATAGACTAACTGGACACCATTAAAAATCCTAGCCCTAGACAATGCTCTATCCTATTGTAACTCCTCTTTCTTAGACCTACTCAACTCCCTAGCTCCCCTAAAGACTAAACGCATAAAAAGCAACCCTGTTCCCTGGTTAACTAAAAACACTTTAGCTACCAATAAGACTTCGAGATAAAGCACGGGCACGATACCTAAAACAAAGCCCCCCCCCCTTTACCATTAATCCCATCTCCACATCAGCCATAAAGAAACTCTTACTAAAACGTAAACCTGGCTCCAATGCCCCCGATGAAATCCCCTCCTCCTTCTTAAAACTTGCTGCTGATGTCATTTCCCTGCCTATCACCATACTAATAAATCGCTCTATCTTAGAAAGCCATGTCCCCCAACTTTGGAAGCAAGCCTTTATCATCCCTCTCCATAAAGGTGGCAAGAACAATGACATCCCAAATTTTCGCCTGTTGCTATTATGTCCCCTATCTCCAAACTACTTGAAAAGTGTGTCCACCAACAACTCTTACCCTACTTGATCAACAACCAGCTTCTTACCCCCACACAGCATGGCTTTAGACCAGGCCATAGTACCTTCACAGCCCTTTTCTCCTTCCTTGAAATAATCAACAAAGCCCGTGACTCTGGCCATATTGTATCCACTCTTTTCCTTGACCTCTCTAAGGCATTCAACACCATTTCCCACAACCTGCTTCTAACCAAGCTCTCTAAACTTAACATAAGCCCTGCCTTTACCCAGTGGTTCTCAAGGTACCTCACTAACAGGCAACAAGCAGTTAAATGGAAAAAAGCTACCTCACCCTTCCTTAATACGTCCACAGGTGTCCCCCAGGGATCTATTCTAGGCCCCCTACTGTGTAATATATTTATAAATGATTTCCATTATGCCATC
Source organism: Protopterus annectens (assembly GCF_019279795.1). Taxonomy (NCBI): domain Eukaryota; kingdom Metazoa; phylum Chordata; order Ceratodontiformes; family Protopteridae; genus Protopterus; species Protopterus annectens. The sequence goes on from NC_056745.1 coordinate 236,984,205, forward strand.
CCTCATTCCAGCCTCGTAAAATACGCCGATGACTCTACAATGATTTGCCACTCCTCTTCCCTTACAACTCTTAATAGATTAACTCAAGCCGCTTTCTCTGCCACCAAATAGTGGATGCTCGATAACCATCTAGCCCTTAATGCTACCAAAACAAAACTCATGTTATTCTACACCTCCAAAACCTCTCCCCTAAACACACAACCCTTCATAATAACTAGCAAAAATAACACTACCCTAGAACTTGTCTCAGAAACCAAACTTCTTGGTGTTATTATCGATAATCAGCTAAAATTCGACAAACATCTGCAATCAAATATTAAAAAAACCCACCAAAAACCAGGTATGCTGTACCGCAACAAACGCTTTCTTTCACCCACTACCATGGTAACATTAGCCAACACATACCTTATCCCATCCCTCTTATATGGTGCATTCATCCCTACCAACCTACAAGCTTCCCTCAAATCAAACCTCTCAACCTGCTACAATAAGATATCCAAATTTTCAGCAGGACATAGAGCCGCTACACATCACTGCATTTCCCTTCACCAACTGAATTGGCTGGACCTACCAAACCTCCTCACATATACCCAACTCATTCAAGCGCATGAGCTCATACAAAACCCATCCCTTTGTCCCTCCCTTGCAAATACATTTCTAATGCACAAACCAGGAGGACTCTTAAGATTCAACTCCCAAAACCTAATTAAAATACACAAGCCAGCACGTCCAGCAGGGAATTAACTAATGTCCTTCTCTCTTGCTCGCCTCTGGAACTCTCTCCATCCCTCTATTCGCACCACCAATAGTCTCCCCCTGTTCAAAACCTCACTGCACTCCCACCTTGCTTCAAGATGGATATGTTCTTGCTCCCATCCCACCTAACACTGACTGTCCACACTTCTTAATTGTGTTTATACTCATTCACAACCTGTGTACTACTTACTACATTTGCTACGTTTTTGCCAAATATCTCAATGAATTCATTAACTATTACAAACCTATCCCAATTGTTAATACTATTGTGTATAAAAAAAAAAAAAAAAATATATATATATATATATATATATATATATATATATATATATATATATATATATATATTGTTTCTTAACATGTTAAGCAATGTGACTTATACCACGAACTGAACAAATTATTATGTACGTCTCAACTGAATTTTGTTATCTGAAAATGACCTATCCAAAATGTACTGTATACATTGTATAACTTTCTCTCTCTCTCTATATATATATATATATATATATATATATACACACATACATATATGTATACAGCTATGTATAACTGTCTTGTCTGAAATTTATTTCATGTATTTTGTTTCCTTTCATTGTATTTGTACTTCCTGTCATTATCTATTTGTATTTTTCTTTCTGGAGCTTTTCTCCCCAGGACTCCATTGAAAAAGGGCCCCAGTGGCCCAATGGACTATCCTGGCAAATGAACTACAAATAAATAAATAAATAAAAATAAATTGTGTAAAGAAGTACTGGAGAGAAAAAATATACCTATACCAAATGTAATAAATGTGCAGGGGAGTAGGTGTGTCATAAAATGCTGGAAACAATCCAGAACATGCTTTTGTGGAAAAGGTTATTTGATAAGTAGCTGTGATAAAAGAAAATGTTATATGTGTGTGGAAATGGGACAGGATGCAAAAATGTGAATTTAAATGTTATAAATGTAACACAATTGGACATTTATGGGTGGATTGTTAAAATGAAAATAAGAGTAAGGAAAAAGAAAGAAGAAAATGAACAAAGAAGGGATTTTAGAAGGTGTAGAAATAGAATACAAAATGAGGACGTAGAAGAAGGTTCTAAAATAAGTGATTAATAAGACATAAATTGAGAGGTAGTAAAGAAAAAAGAATTCTGTTGGCAAAAGACAGAAAAGTAAAATTTAAAGGGATAGTACAAAAGAAAAAAGAAAGGAAAGCAATGAAAATGAATTTAAACAGTTGAGGATTGGGGTTGGCATGATGGTTAAGATGTTTAACTCTCAAGACGCAAAGTACAATGTTTGAGTCTCACCTTCTGAAGGTAAATTGGCTAGAGTTAGTTTAATGTATTAAGGAACCCAGCCTAGCAATTAGCTATGAACTTATGAAACCATGACTCTAAGGAAAGGGGAAAATGAACATTTTACAGTGCTTTCTGTAAATGTGAATAGTATTAAGAATATAAATAGAAGAACAGGTATTTTGGAGTGGTGAAACACATGTGATGTTGATGGAATTATATTAGAAGACACAGGATTTTTAACAAATGAAGAAAGATTACAAAGAGAAACAATGAGGAGGAAAGATAATCTGGAATTTTGAGAGATGTTCTGAAATAGTCATATTCTGCAGAAATAAAGTAAAACTAATAGATGTAATTTTAGCAACAATGGGAATATTAACCATTGTAAATTTAAAATGGAAAAAACAAGTATATAGAATTATAATATATGCTTATACCGGTTGTAAAGAAAGGAAATGTTGCCTATTTCTTATTTCATCAGATTTTAGACTATGTAGAGATTAATATAAATATTGTAATATCAGGATGCTTTAATTGTGATTTAAGAAGCAAGTGTAAAAAGAAAGGAAGTGACAAGAAAAACGTTAGAAGTTATAAGATGTGATAAGTTAAAACTTTGGGACAAAAATATGCATAGAACTGAACTAGATTCTTTTATAGTATTAGAAGGTTTAGTTATAAGAGAAGGGGAGGCAGTTGAAACATGATTTTCTAATAATCTTGCAATATGGCTAGAGATGAAGGAAAACAAACCATTATATAAAAAATAGGCAAAAGAATAAAAAGGATAAATGAGAAAGAGTGGAATGAAGAAGGAACGAGATTAGTAATGCATTTATGGAAAGATCATATTACTGTAAGAACATTTTATAAAAATTGTTCTGAATGGCGAACAATATGTAAGGAAAAATATAACAAGTGTTTTTACAGTGGCAATATGATGTGAAAAAAGTAGGGGAAGTAAAGAACATATAATAATGCATTGGAAGATTTAAAACATAATGATTGAAAGCATTTTGGCAAAGAAAAATAATTATATGAAAGAAATAAAAAAAATGCAAGAATTGTTATATAAGCAGAGATATTTTAACAAGGAAAAAGAGGAGAAGTATTGAGTTACTTAAGCAGATTAGTAAAGGAAGATGCTAATGTGTCTAGTGGCTGGCCTCAGAAACAGTCAGAAATTACTTTTAGTGAATGCTAAAGAATATCATGAGAAGAGCCTTAAATCATTTAATGCAAGATGGAGTAGTGTATTAACCATTTAAAATGCTAAAATGTAATACATACAGTTTTTTTGCATCAGATTACCTATTTCTTCTAAGCAAGTCAATGTATTTTTTCTTGCAATTAAATGTCATCCATAAAGTTCTAACAGTTTTGTTTTTTGTTTAAGTGAATGCTGTTTGCTTCCATATAGAGTAGATTTTCTTGGTTCTCTTTTAGTTTCTTTCTACACTGATGGTCAGTCAATGAACCAATATTTATTGTGGAAATTAAATAAGAGCATTGTGCTGGAGTATTAGAAAGTGTTGCAAACAGAATACTGATGCAGACAAACCTTTTGTACACTGTATGTGGTGTGGTGCCAGGAACTACCATGACTAAAGGACTTGAATCCTGGTTGTTCATGACAGTGTACAACACACATTGTGGTTTCCTGAAATGTGCACAGGAGTGCATATGTGGTGTACTGGTATGCAGCACTGTCTACTATGTGCTCTGCTGCAGCAATGTGTACTTTGTGCTCTGGTGAGGCACTGTATACTGTATGTAGCAGTGCTCTGGATGGGGGGTGCAGTGTAGCATGACAGTGCTGCACAGTGCAGAAGTTACTAGCACCTTAGTAAGATATACTATGGCTTTCAAAGTAGTTATATATGGCAACTCAATAAGGTAGAATATACCTATATGAGTACCATCCCCTGGTGCATTGTGTTTTGCTGGTGAGCCTAGGACTGATTATTAAAATATGTTTCATTTCTTAGACACGATGGTGGAGCAATAGCCATTGCCATGATGTGATAGTGATGGGATTTGGTGCTGTGGCAGCATCACTGTGATAAAGGCATGTGGATAATTCTAATAGTAGATTTTAATCTGTTTATCAGATGAGGTTTTATGATAGCAAACTCACTGTGGTCTAACCTAGGACTTTGAGTTGCTATTTGCAGTACATTGAACACTTTATATTGATTAGGGAAATCCATTGCTGACAGGGATTTTCCATCAGTGCATTGCAGGTGTTAGGCTAGTTTATTTTTTTCACAGCCTTGATATGTTCAACATGATGCTGGGCACATATTAGCAGGGAAGAGGATAACTGAAATGAAAAGTGGAACACCATGTGAAGTCCCATAATTTACTCCATTTGATGTCAGCGGGTACTGCAGCCATGAATTTCCACGGTCGTATCCCTTTTTAACCAACTTTTGGAGTTGCTAAGGGTTTTGCTTCCCTACTGACTGCACGCCAATGTAAAACTAATATGTTAAAAATGTGATTTAGCTTAAATGAAGTAACCGTGCTTTAAGAAACTGAGCTAACAACAAGGTGACACTAAATTAACTATAGCTCATACATATACATAGGACGGCGCAATGGTAGAATTGTCACCGCACAGCAAGAGGTTCTCCAGTTCGATTCTCAGCTGGAGTGCCTTCTGTGTGGAGTCTGCATGTCATCCTTGCATTCTGTGGGTTTCCTCCGGGTGCTCCGGTTTCCTCCAGTGTTTCACAGATGTGTGTCTGGAGCATTTCTCCCCAGGCCTCTTCTGAAAATTAGCTTCATTACAAATTGGACTTTCCTAGTAAACAAATGTTAAATAAAGTAAATAAACTATTCACATTTCAGACGTCTAAACAGATTTGCGATATTCAATGACAATTTTACTTGGAGTGTTTAATCATTCATTCATTCTGTGATAGCTGTCTTATCATTTTTAGTGATGTGTATGAAGTGGAATCTTCCTTAGCATGGTTGTAGGGCAAAGAACCAGTGCTGAATAACACGAGTTAATCTCATAGGAGATATGCACATATTCAGTTATATACAATGTACATACTTACTGGCATTTTACAGTTTCTCTCATTAAATATTCAACTGAAATATGCAAGATTCAGTAGAAGATATTAAAAATAAATAAAAACAGAAATGTATTCAGTGTAGATCTGTTGTCCTCTGTGGAAGATGCATGTCATTGAGAAGTTTGTTTCTGTGTCCAAATACAGGTAATGAGAGCATTACCACAGCTGCAGAACAGTTCAGCATATGCTCACTGGATTATAAGAACTCTGAACTAAAGATACACAGTTTTGTATCTTGGGCAAGAATAATCAAATTGTATCTTTTATAATGTGAAGCAGTTTGACTTGGAAGGTAAAGGCATTGAGCTTTTAGTAATCTATAGCCACTACTCTTTGTTTCAAGTCCCATCTTCCCTGATGCTTGTGACTATAGGCAAAGATTTTGACCACACACAGAGCCTGGGTTAACTGATAAAATGCAAATGTAGCATTTTAAAGCAGCAGAGTATGAACACCTGATGGATGAAAAAGGAACGTTCAGAGTGATTGGTTCTACAACCATTCCCAGAAGGTCCTTCTTTGTGCTTGTTTATTTGACTTTACAAATTTACTGTTAAATTCCAAGCATAGGAGTAATGATCCATCAGGTAGTCATCTTGTACTGTTAAATTCCAAGCATAGGAGTAATGATCCATCAGGTAATCATCTTGTACTGTTAAATTCCAAGCATAGGAGTAATGATCCATCAGGTAATCATCTTGTACTGTTAAATTCCAAGCATAGGAGTAATGATCCATCAGGTAATCATCTTGTACTGTTAAATTCCAAGCATAGGAGTAATGATCCATCAGGTAATCATCTTGTACTGTTAAATTTCAAGCATAGGAGTAATGATCCATCAGGTAGTCATCTTGTACTGTTAAATTCCAAGCATAGGAGTAATGATCCATCAGGTAATCATCTTGTACTGTTAAATTCCAAGCATAGGAGTAATGATCCATCAGGTAATCATCTTGTACTGTTAAATTCCAAGCATAGGAGTAATGATCCATCAGGTAATCATCTTGTACTGTTAAATTCCAAGCATAGGAGTAATGATCCATCAGGTAATCATCTTGTACTGTTAAATTCCAAGCATAGGAGTAATGATCCATCAGGTAGTCATCTTGTACTGTTAAATTCCAAGCATAGGAGTAATGATCCATCAGGTAATCATATTTTACTGTTAAACCCACACGGCTATTATTACATGTACATTTAGCCTGTACTGTGAAATGCCCTGTAAAAGCCTCATAGATATGTACGTTTTGTAGGTCCTCGATGTTGTCTGTTAATGCCATGTACTAAAATATATGTGCTGAATTCAGAACATATTGATTTTTAATAGAAATAGCAAATCATATGCTTAAATTATTAAGGGTCAGAACAGTTTTACTTTGGAATATTCTAATGCATGGAATTCTTTGTTGACAGGAATACATTGCCAAGAAATTTTACATCATGCAGTCGCAGATTGGTTATGACATACTGGCAGAAGACACCATCACAGCTTTACTGCACAACAACAGAAAACTTTTGGAGAAACATATCACTGCAAAGGAAATTGAAACATTTGTTAATCTGCTGAGGCGGAATAGAGAACCAAGGTGTGATGTAATTTTATTGTTAGCAATGGTCCTATTGCTTTCTCCGGCTGTTTGTTTTCATTTTAAACAAATATCATTTAAATGGGTTTGATTTTAAATATCTTTTGTATCTTTCTAATTTAAAACCAGGGACATTGGTTTTAGTAAATTCCTAAGTTAGTCTGTCTGAATATTGGAAAATCTTGGAAATTTCACAACAATTGTCATTTCAGGCCTGAGCACTGATTCACCACAACCTGTACATACATTTACTACTTATAACATTGTCAGTAATATGCCACTGTGCTCTTTTATAAATTGGGAAGTCATGGATGCTGCACAACGATAACACATGAGGTGATGGGATTGTGAAGGAAAATGGCTTCTCCTCTGCAATTCTTGTCAGTTCTGTACCTATAGTCTTTTTAATTTTGCAAATATGTGAATGCAGTCGAAAATTGTAATGGAATTTGGACTTATGGTCAGGACATGCATAAAGCAGGTTAAGTTTCAGTTTGTCTTCACACTGTGATCCTCTACTATCTGCTAACAAAAGTGATTTCTTGGTAAAATTGGAGTACTGCCCACCATGGAGGACTTAGTCAACTCAAGACCTTTATGTCTAAGAAGAAGAATAAAAATAAAAGATGGAAAATGGATATGTATTCCCTACTCATATTGGTTGCATCAGATGGAGCTTCAGATAAAACTCCCAGGAAAACAAAGGCCTACAAAACTGCTTACCTGTTAATGTGCAAGTAAAAGATACAAAATTCAACTATCTCCTTTCAGAAATTCAAAAGATGAGTGGGTCAGTGTTGGAGTATATGGCTGTTACAGATTCTAAAATTAACTCATTCACTCCAGTGGGGTTCAGGAAGTTTGCACTGTTACTTCCCTTGGGCGGAGCGTAAGCCTTTTGCCAGAATTAAGTTATGTCCTCACATTTCAAACAAATGTTCATATCTCTGGAACCATAGGAGTTATGAAAGAAGTATAAAAGGCAAACTCTTCATCACAAACTATTTTTATAGTGGTAGTATTCTTTAGGTTCTAGGTCTTAAACCAAATTTTATAAGTCACAGTAAATGCAGTAACTATTACATTTGTAATATTTTGTAAACAACTTGCAATATCTCAGCAACCACTCAAGTTACACGCATACTGTCAGCACATTTTATTCATCTAGCCGTGAGCTTTCATATGAGGCTAAAGAGTTCTGTCTGTTACTTGGTTGTTCAGATATTTAGAAAAATGTGAAAATTATATCTGTGCAAATTAATATCATAAAAACAGCAGTTAATATCTATTTATCTGCATTAGAGAGAGGTCATATATTAATGCAGTTGAGTTTACCATTGTGTAAGCTTTAAGATGAAATCTTTTAAAATGTTATACGTAGCAAGGTTTTGGAATTATTGATGCAAATATGAACAAGCAATATTTGATGTCTAGAGGCGTCAGTAGGAGGTAAGTACATGTGCGCTTGAAGGCGTCACTCGGATCTAATGAGTTTTAAAGATATTGCACAGACACTTATCCTGCATTCAGATAATCTTTCCAAAGTTAGCAAGGAACTGCTGATTGCAGAATGGAATATTATACCTGGAATGTAAAATTATTGATCTGATAGACAAGAATTGCTGGAAAAATCCAATAGCTTAACGGAATTCCTGTGATAGAGGAGAAGAGTGACTGTAGGGTATGTGCAGGATCCGTTATTGGAAAGGATAGGTGTTCTGTAAGAGTGGTTGTCCCTGGAGCAGTCACACTTGATTGATTGTTTCTGCAGCCTCCAAGCTTAGCTTGCCAAGACCCATTATTTTCAGAATTAACCCTTATTCAGTTAAGGAGGAAGTCCTTTTGAAAATTTGGGCCTCAGGTGGGAAGTGGCTGGTGAAGCACTCTCGCATTCATGTTGAAAATAATTATTCCCAAGAAAAATGGGTTGAGGGACCAGCTTTCAGGGCAGCAATAAAACTGTGTCACATGGAAAAATGCTGTTTTAGATTACTAAACCTGCATGAGTTTAAGAATTGGTTCACCGGAGACTCTAACCCTTTTGTTTCATGAAGCAAAGTGTGTTCAAAGTTGGCTCAATGTTGTACAGCCCCTTCTATAAGCAGATCTAGTAGTCAGTTTCTCCCTAGTTAATACTTCACCTAGCAAGTCCAACTATTAAGAGGTGGAACCTTTTCCACTTTTTAGGAGGAGGTTCATAGGTAGGTACTAGGCTGTCGGCCCAAGGGCCTATGTAAGCCTAGCCAGCAAGGTTCCATAGCTTACGCCACCCAAGAAAGTTATTTTCCTGTGCCACTGTTGAGCAGAGACACAGAAGTGATCCCCAGGGTGTATTTCCTATTTCCCATCCACTCATCAAGATTTTTCTTGAAGAGTGCTAATGAAGAACTTTGCTTGACATAGATGGGTAGCTTGTTCCAGAGTATAGGAATTCTCTGGGACAGGAATCTATCCTTCCAGCGTGTCCTGTTTATTGTGGTGACAAGGTTTAGGTCCCTAGAGCATGTAGCTCGGAGGGATTGGGATTTCTTTAGGTGTAGCATGTCCAACAGCTCTGGGTTTGACATAGCTTTATATGTTAGGCACAGATCACCTCGGAGTAGGCAATATGCTACGGAGTAAAGCTGGAGTTTTTTGAGGTGGTCAGTGTAGGGCATTTGTTTGAGGCCAGTAATCCTCTTTGTGAGGTACTTCTGTGGCCTTTCCAGCTGCTGCAGATGTCTTGTGAGGTACATTCCAAAAGGGGCATTGTACTCTATAATGGGTCTAATGTGTGATGAGTAGAGGGGAACAATGACCTCTTTTTTCTGGATGAGAACCCTTTTATAATGATGTGTGCCATGTAGAAGGACTTCCTGACTACTGTGGCGATGTGACTATGGCGATGTGACTATCAAAGGAAAGACTACTGTCCACCTGGGTCCCAAGGTCTCTTATCATGCATTCGGTGTTAAGTAGATTGCTGCCTCTGTGGTAGTTCATGGGTACAGAGTTTTTACCAAAGGGTAATCAACTGTCATTGAGCAGCCCTAGCCATTATTACTACAACTACTGAATTCGTTCAAACCATGGAGCAGGACCCGTAGCCATTATTACTACAACTACCACATTTGTTCAAACCATGAAGCAGGACCCTTAGCCATTACTACTACAACTACTGCATTTGTTCAAACCATGGAGCAGGACCCCTAGCCATTATTACTACAACTACCGCATTTGTTCAAACCATGGAGCAGGACTAGTATTACTGTACATCAGTGCTGGTTTTTTTTTTTTTTTTTTGAACTGGGACAAATGAGTTATAGATGTCTGTTTTTAACGGTTTTTTTTCATTTTTCAGGGGCATAACTAATGTCATGTACAGCTGAAAGAATCAGTTGTATTTTTCTGTACAAGAATAGTATTATGTACCCTTTTCTGTTTCCATTTAATATCATCCCTACTTATTTTGAGCCAGTGGAGGGCATAGCAGGCAGAATGAGAGTATTGCATGATATCCTACAATGGTATGTAATGCAGTAATGGGCATGCCGCCATATCCTAGGATTTGTCACAGGGCTATTATTAGCTATGGTCTAAGGGAAACTTCTTGTAAGACAATTCAACAAAGAAATATCTGGATCTGTCACAAGGAGATTCTCCTATCTTTATGTTTTAGAAGGTTCATAAAGTTTGTGTTACTTGTGTTTTAGACATTACAGAAGATAAAGCCTTTATTTTTGTTGTTTGTTGTTACTCACAGTAGGTATCATGTCCCATGGATAGCAATTTGCTGTTGACAATAGTATTTATGGATGTGGGGTCCATGACTGAATCAAGAAGTTGTAAAATAAGTCATGATTTTTCTGTTTAATGTGTGAGCAGAGAATCCACTTAAGGATTTATTTATTAATTTAGTTCTTAGATGATGTATAGCTCTAGTCATTCACTTCTGTATCATTTCACTGTTGATGGATAGTATCAGAATGAAAGGATGCTGGGGTGTGGTAGGGGGAGGTTGTAATCGACCTAGTGAAAAAGATATCTAAGCGAGGAATAACTTCTGTCTCACAATAATTTCAATTTCCAGGCTGTGAAGCCTGTGGTTTTAAAGACTCACTTTAGTGTATTTATCACCTCTGAGCCCAACCTGTTTTCCAAATTGCAGACTTTGAGCAGTAGCCTAAAGTAGTTTTCCAGTCCTCCCACCCACTATCTGAGATAGCATTATATCCTTCCAAAAAAGTGAGTATCCACCTTTCAACATCACCAAACCCACTTTAAACCTAACAACTTTAACATAGTTTTCCAAGTCTGGGAATACTAAACTCCCCAAATCCCATGGAAAAGCCAGTATCTGAAATCCCACTCTATATACAGACTTAGCCCAATTTGCTGTTATCTCTTTGGATGTAAGTAGCGTATTCATATATAGGGCATAAAAGTATACCATCTGGTTGAGGCCCAAGGGACTTGGAAAATCTGGCACCAAAAGTTCTGAAGGCACATAACTTATCCCGATTCTCTCGGTCTTATTTTTATTAATCTTGTATCTTGAAAGTGTGCCAAACTGCTGTAAAGTCATTTCGATACAAGGAAAGCTTAAATTCTCTTCCTGACAACCTATGTCTAGAAATAGGAAAAGCATAAATTTTAAATGCTAGAAGACCCAAGTAAATAGCAAATGGCAAAGGTGACAGACACCTTTGCTGAGTACTTCTCAACCAGTGAAGAAAAGACTGTGGAAACCCCAAGTGGAACAATATATTAAATAGAAACTTCCAGTCCCACCCTGCTAAATGCTTTCTTTGTATCCATACTAGCAGACCATAGTGTGGCTTTAGTTTTGACTGCATCCCCTAACAAGAGAACAGTCTTCAAAATATTATCATGTGTAGTTCTTGGCAGAATAAAGCCTCTCTGGTCCTGATGAATGAAGGAAATCATATAATCGGTCAACAGGTGGGCCAGAATGGCCATGAAAAGTTTATAAACATGGTTCAGTACTGATATCAGCCTGTAAGAGGCAAAGCTCCTTACCAAGCTTTAAAAAATAACTGAAATAATGGCTTCCTTCCATGAGTTAGGCAGGGTCCTAGTGTTCAGTAAGATAAAAATGCACATTATGTTTACGACATTCCTGGGATTCATCAGGAAAACATTGGAGAAGAAGAATGTCAGTATTGAGACCGCATAATGGGGAATTGGGTAATCTCACAGGATAGACTTAACGCTACATATGATTTAGATGATTCACTGGAACCCTATTGCCAGAGACTGGCGAAGTGCACAGAATTTAGTATGTATTGAGCGTATGGACTACTCTAGACTGATTACCAGTGTCTTTGCCTACAGGATGAGTGGGAAGTCAGAATAAAGGTATCATTGGTGTGGCATATAATATATTCATGTGGGAAGTCAGAATAAAGGTATCATTGGTGTGGCATATAATATATTCATTGGGAGATTTGTAGTGGTTTCATAGAGTCACAAGAATCAGTAGGAGAGAAAGCTTGTTCTACCAGTAAATAATGAATAGTGGAACTACCTTCTTAGTGTACCAAAATACACCAGAAAAGCCAGGAAGCTTTCCTTCTTTTGAATGGTATTTTTTTCTTTTACAAGTAGTTTTTATGCCCTAGCCTGGCTGTCATATTTCCATTTTTGGGGATGTAATAAAAATCCAGTCAGGGACTTGTCCAGTCTATTCTGGGAGTTGGGAGTGTCAGTATTTAGCCTCTTTTAAAATGGAAGTTCAGGAGGCCCTATGCACTTTTACTAGGGCAGCATGTGATATTGACACCATCTTTTGTCTTGGCTTTTACAGGAATAACCAGCAAAGCAAGGGAGAATTACCAGCTGCAAACTTACTTTGCTAGTTGGCAAAAATAGCATATCACAAAAAAATAAAAAAAAAAAATAATGAGAGAACTGCCTTCCCTCTCTTTCAGCCTTCAGAAGTACTTTTGAGGGAACTTGATGTCTTAGAAAACCAATTGTTTTTCAATTACTTCACTTAGTATACCAACAGAAGTAGGGTTGCCACCTTTTCAAATGCCCAAAGTGGGACATTTTTGGTACAAACGCCAGATTTTTGTAGTAACAAACACACACACAGCAGACAGTACACAAGACAGAACTTCACTTTTGCCTAAATAAAAAAGCTTAGTCTTTTAGTATTTTAGTTGCTTACCTGTTTTATATAAACAGTTTCTGATACAGAATAACTGTTTTCCAACAGAAGTAGAATTTATTTGATAAATGTTTATTAAGAGAGATTGTGATATAAGTTTCTTACGCTATAAATATGAGGTTTGCCACAAGCTAGCAATGATGGCCTCAGTCTAGAGAGGGTATGATGTGAATGCCTGATCAGGGCTTTATAAATATGTAAAGGGGTTAGAGGAATGGCTTAGGGATTTTGTCAACTAGTGGATAGTTAAAATTCTTTATATTTGTTTTATTGTCATCTAGTTCTATACGTAGCTGCACCTGACTGTTAAGATGTCATGAAAACTGGCTGATACCCCCTTTGTCTTGTTTGCTATGTACACTTGGTGACCAATTTTGTTGTTTAATTGTTAATATGAATAAAGATGTTTCACAAAAAAGAAAGAAAAGACAGGTGTAATTAAATCAAGATAAGGACCAGAATTATATTTAATAGTATCTTGGATAAAATTCCCAGATTTCATCTCATGAAAACAGAATTTCAAAATGTTCTTTGTATTTAAGATAATCAAGTCATGCTCCCTCCATTAGGTAGCTGTGTAGTATTTTACAGCTTTTGTCCAATGGAGTAAATAATATAATTCTTAATGATAGTAGAATGCTTGTTTAATTTCACAATTACCCTTCTCACTAAACAGACTATTCATTTTGTTTCTTTTAGAACCAGATGTACAGTAAAAATGAGCCAAATTAAAGAGTGTGCAAGTCTGAACAAATTCTTTCCTGAAAACAACAGATCTTTTCACAAGATGTTATGAATTTTGCATTACATTACACTTTGTCAGGAAGCAATAATTAGTCTATCTCGTCTGCTGTTTCAAGTGCCTTAACATTCTGCCTCCCCTCAAACACCATTTCCTCTCACCCTTTTCCACGTGTTACATGTCCTCATGAATGACACTGTGAATTCTTTCTACATCTCCTATTGCAGCAGTTAATTCCATAGCTCTGCACCCCCCTCTGTGAAAAAAAAAAACTTTTGGAGGTGTGTGGAATAGTTTGTCCCTACAATCTGCTTCCTGTGCCCTCTCCTGCCCCTTCTGACTTTTTGCTCAAGGAATATCTCCAAGTATGCCAGATGATTTTGTTCATGTGCATGTCCATGTGCAACTGTTTTAAAGACCTAAACCAGATTGAGTAGACAGGATTTACCTTTCACAAAACCAGACTGACTGGAGTCAAAGTATTCTTGGTAACCTGTATCATTATTTCTAAACTGATCTTGATGCATTGTATAACTTTACAAACCGTACCTTTGGTTCCCCTGATCTGTGGTGTAACACTGCTACTATTGCAGATCTCTAGGTCTCTGGTACTTAGCAGCTGGAGAGGCCAAGGCTAACTAGGTTCATGAGGAGATTGCGCAGAAGTCTGTTTTATGCTGACTGGAAGAAAACCAGCTATGTTGTCAGGGTCCATATTACCAATGTTTGTCATTTTGGCTACTGCTGATAGGATCGGCCTAAAATGTTTATGGAGGGAAGGGTAGTTTGAGGGCTAGAGACTGAGAATGCATGAATTGCATGAGCATGATGAAACCAGAGCTGAATTTGTCCACTCAGTCACCGGTGATGACCTTTGGGTAAGAATAAGCAGCACCATTAGATAACAGCTCACTGCAGAGCTGAGCGCTACGTCTGAGTGTCCTAATATAGTTAAAATGACCTTGTGATTGTCCTTGAAATAGATGGCAATTTTTATTTCTTAGTTTGTTCTACAGTTTCTAATAGTACAGTTGACATTTTTAATGACGACTTTTATATACTTTTCATGATGGAAGGAAAGGAGTTTATTATAGATAGCAATTTTTTCCTGTTATAAATTTTATGTGAGAGTTCTTCCATAAAGCTGTATTTTTTGAAATTCCTGCAATATTCGTGATGGATAGGGACAGACATAAGTAAAACTGTCATGAATATGTAGCAGGTAATGTTGCAAGCTGTTCAGCATTGTCAGATACTGGGGGACACTTCTGAATTTCTCTAGGTTACCCATAAATGAGAAAAGGTTGGTTCTAGAGTAGTCTTTGAGTACAGTGGGTATTGTAAGCATGGTGAAATATATTCTAAGGGAGAACGTAATGATCTGTTAGTCAGACTTTATCAGGGGAGGTAGTGCATGGTGTAGCAGACTGGGGCAATATTTCTAAGAATAATGTCAAGACGATTTGCACCTGTAGTAGGTGATGGAGAGCAGTTAGAACCAGGAATTTGGTGTTAAAAAGCTTAGGAATCATGCTGCATATTTGTTATTGGTTTTATAGCTTTGCCAGTTGATGAACAAGTAATTAATCACTTCAGATAGTTACATATCCTGACTGGTAGGGGTCATTGGTGGAGACCTGTAATTAGAAATGATGTGGTAGCTGGTGTTGTTTAATATCACCAGGATTTCCAGGAGTTCTAGGTTGGTGTCATGTATTTGGCATGAGGTGATGGGATTGTGAATGAATATGGCTGCTAATCTGCATTTCTTGAGAGGTCTGAACAAGTAATAGGTGCTGAACCTTTGGTATAGAGAGAGTCATACCAGTACATTGAAACTGCATTTTAGTAACTAGACATACTTGTGTGCATCTGATGGTCTATTTAGACTGCTAAGCATTGAGCAGTGTTTCCTTAATGTAAACAGGATTCGATTTTGCTATGCTGGTATTTCCAGCAGATGAACTCTTCCTAAAAAGGTATTATAGGATTAGAAAATGTTATAACCAATGTGTAGAAGTCCAGAAGAGAAAGTTGCAAGCCATCTTTGATGAGGCAGCAGACTGACCTGTCAGCAATCACCTTCCATACTGACATTTTGGATGTCTCCTTGGAATGATACCAGTTAACACTTTGTTGCTAAAGTCGATTATTTTATCTTTGCATTTTTGGAAATGACAAGATACTGCACAAGGCAAGACTTTCCTTCCTTAAATTCACATACGGAGAGCTCAGTTTTGAGACTTTCCTTCCTTAAATTCACGTACGGAGAGCTCAGTTTTGCCCCCCTCTGCATCGTCTGTACAGTAGAGCATCTAATGTTGTTCCCCTTTTTGTGGGAAACCACAAGATCATGTTCATATCTGGTGACAATGGTGAGATCTAAGGGTCCTTGTTACATCAGAAATCCTGGGTCCTGAGAGACGGTTGTCAATATGTTCTTGTCCAGCCTGGTGAGAGGAACACCTGTGTCCCTGACTGTAAAGTCACCTATAACTAGAACATTGCCACATGTGTCTACAGCTTTTGTAGACATTATGTATTATGGTTTTAGGCCAGGGTGGGTAGAGAGGGTGTAGGTGTAAGTGCAGTAATAAAACTGTCCCCATGTGGCTGTGGTTTAGCAGTATTGTATGTAGGAGGCTTTGGCAGTGATTATGTTACAATCTCAGCAAATGTTAGCTTAGTGTTGGGTTGTTTTGTGATGGTGGAGTGTTGTTCACTGAATCATGCAAGCACTGAGAGATTTGCTTCAAGATTGAGTTAATAATTTCTTCTCTCTGCTTCAAGATTGAGTTAATAATTACTTCTCTCACAGATATTTTTGGTGTTTGAAAAGAAAAAAGGTTGTCACTAGATATGAGGCAGTTGCTATACTACCGCTGAGTCCCAAGAGCAAATATGGCCACTTAATGGGCTAGAGCTGACTGTAGTCCCACAGTTACAGTGATGGATAAGTGGACTTCTCTTATAAGTTCATAGGTCTGTACTAGGCAAGCTGTTCTTGTGGGTCATCTTAAGCTTGGCCAATTACCCCATTAGTTCAAATTACCTTACTGTGTTCTAAGATCTATATCTATATACTACATGTTGGGGCTGTGATTAGCTCTGGGTGAGATACATGCTTCTAGGAAATACCACAGAGTATTTATAGGGGCCTTATTGTAGGAAAGATCATTTGGTGCTTACCCCTGTCCGTATGTGGAACAAGGGGCAGTCCTAAAGTAAATTTGCTCATCCTATCCACAGATCCAAGTTACGCTTGAATATGGACAAGGATGAACTTTGCGTTACATGAATAGGGAGTCTGTTCTAGAGTAGTGGTAACCCCTGAGAGATGTATGTGTTTCTCTGGACCGTTCTGTTTAAGTTGCAGAAAAGGTTCAGATCCATGAAATAAGTATTTTTTATACCATTTGACTTGTGGATGTGCATTAGGTCCATTAGTAGTAAGTCAGAGGATGCCTTATAAGCCAGACACAGATACCCTGTTAGTGGGTTGTACAATACTAAGTACATTGATAGTGTTTTGAGGCAGTCCACTTAGGACATGCATTTTAGGTTCTATACTTTCTTTATGAGGAACCTGTTTAGGCATTCGAGTTTTTGATTATGCCTAATGAGATACATACCAGTGGAGATGTTATATTCAATGACTGGCCTGATGAAAGCAGAGTAAAGGTGGACAGTGACATCCCTGGACTTGGAAGCTATCCCTTTACTTATAAGCTGTGTAGGATAAAAGGAGTTTCTTACTAGTGTAGACATATGTCGATGGAATGTTAGGTCACTGTCAACATATTGGTTCCAAATCCCAAACTACAGAGTCAAATCTTAAGGGCATATTATCAATGTGGTAAGTTCCCAGGGTGGTAGATTTCACAAAGGATACAGTAACATACTTCTTGACATTTCGTTTTTAGTACATTGTTCTGGCACCAGTTATTTTTTTGGGACAAGCCTTCCGGCAGAATGTCTACATCATTTGGGGATGCAATTACTGCTCCTGACTTGCAGTCATCTGCAAACTTGGTCAGCCAGAGAACATTAGTGTTTAGCATTACTTAGAAAAGTAAATGCCAAGCAGGAGTGGACCCAACACCATGTTCAGTGGGAGTCAACTGATGAATGGTCTATTTGTGGAGGTAGCTTACTCAGTCTTGACCTCCTGAGTCCTATTTCTGAGTCAGTTGGTAATCCAGCAAGTGACACAGGGGTTTATTCCTAGTAGAGTAAGTTTTGCCACTATGCCTGAGTAAGTTTTTGTGTCAAAAGCTTTGTCAGTTCTAGGTAGGCAAGGTGACCTTTCCTAAGAAGGCCACTAGGCTGAGTAAGCAAGAATGTCTTTGACAAATCAAACTGAGATGAGGTCCAGTGTTTTGAGGTCTCCTACATCCTTTTTGATTAATTCCATGATAGGTCTTTCCATGACCTTACAAATGAGGCTGGTGCTGCTTATGAGTTGGTAATTACTTGGGTCAGTGGACAGCCCTCTGTTGTGCAGGAGAATGACCCTTGTGGTCTTCAGTTTGTTTGGTACAAAGCCTGTGTGGAGGCTGAGGTTTTATACCACTGTTAAAGCCTATTTAAGATACATCGTGTAATATTGTCAGGGCCCAATGGTGCAGGATTCCTGGCTTTTGACAGCAATGTCAGGACTTGATCCTGTGTGAAAGCTGGTAGTATATCAGTTACTGGAATTTCTTGTGAGATAATAGAGGATAAAAGAGGGGTGAAGCTGGAGCTGAATTTGTCAGCCAGTAGGTTTGTTATGTCTGTTCAGCACATTTCTGCATAGAGCTCTTCAGGTTTCAAGCAAAGCTAAAGAAGGCCTTATGGTTGTCCTTTGCTTAGGTGATTATTTTTCCCTCAGACTTGGCTTTGGTGGTTTTAATTAAACTCCTGAGTTGCTCATTTATTTTAATAATGGTGAAGCTATCCTGCTGTGAGTTACTGTGCTAAGTTTTGCTATAATTCTGTTCCTTTAGTTGTACAGCGTGTTAATGTTGGGGTTCCACCAGGAAGGTTTGCTTTTGGGATTCGCTCAATTGTTGTCACAGTGTACAGATGTTTCTGTGCATTTGTTGATATGCTGGTGCAAGTTAGAGGTGTAAGATTCTGCGTACTCAGTTGAGTTTACCTGGCGGGGGTTTGTGTGGAAATTGCCAGGGTATCTCTTTGAAATACAAAATCTGCCTTGGAGAAAATTTTAAAGATTGTAGGGGCTGCTCAGATCACAGGTTTCAATTGTACTGTAAGGGATATAGTTTTATGGTCTGACCGGACAAGTGAGGATGGATATGCAAGGGCTGGAGTATGACTCACCCATATTAATGAGGACAAGGTCAGGGATGTTGTTCCCTTAGTGGGTCCTGTTACTAGTTGTTCTACAGCATTTACAGTAACAAATTCTAGGAATGTCTGTGTTTAACTAGTGGTAGTGTAGGTTGCCTAGTCTGTAGTTAGATAGGTAGTTAATTCACCAAGGAAAATAGTATTGGGTTTAATGCTGAATGACTGGAAAATAGGTGCTGTGGCTATCTTGAGTCATAGCTGGAGTTCAGCAACTGGCTATAGTGTGGTGAGCGACTTTACTGTTAAAGAGTTGGACATGAAGGGTTTTTAATGCATCATGCTGCTTATCTAGCCTAGATGTAAGGCTGTTTTGGGTTAACATTGAGAATAAACCCACCTTTTTTTGTCTCCTGCATAGTGGCTGGTATAAATGTGTAGAATGCATTACAGGCCTGCACAGACAGAGTAGTCTCTGCCAATGTAACCCATGTGTCAGTCACCAGATGTCTACATCCTCCAAGGCAAGGATGGCCTGTAGGAAGTAGAGTTTTATGTTTAGGCTCATATCATTGATCAGTAATACCTTTATATTGCCCTTTGCTCACACAGTTATATTGGTAGGTATATCTGGCTGCCATTGCCTAAGAAGGCAATTATGGGGGGGTGAAGAATGTCTTGGTATTAGATAACATAGATGGGACAGACCATTCCTGCTGAAGAAGCATCTGTCTTATGTCCTCCCATGCTGACAAATATTGTACCCCTTTGAACTACACCAAAAGCTAAGCCAGTTATTGAAGCAGATTATTTTTGCTCATGTTGCAACCTCACCCTTGGAGAAGGTCGAATGCTGCTCAATGCTAGTCTCACACATGCTTGGAACACACAGTCCAAGCACTCCTGCATGTGTCTCTTCCTTTAGTTCAGGGAGATAAATCTCAACATCCACGTGTATTATGACAGAGTATATACTGGTATATGCTGGTCAAGGACTTGACAAAAGACAAGCAACTGACCATTGCTCTTTCCTTGCTCATCCAGGTGAGAGGTACATCTGTGCATCTTACAGTGGGTAGATGTCTGCCTTATGCGCATAGCATTTAACAGTTTGGAACTTCT
Source organism: Protopterus annectens (assembly GCF_019279795.1). Taxonomy (NCBI): domain Eukaryota; kingdom Metazoa; phylum Chordata; order Ceratodontiformes; family Protopteridae; genus Protopterus; species Protopterus annectens. Next base: position 237,004,247 of record NC_056745.1, read on the forward strand.
AATACTATATGAGGTGGCAGAATTTGCAATCTGAGTGTGTTGTTGAGGATGTTTAATGCCTATGTTACTTCTTGGAGGACTTTGTGGTTTAGGCAAACTGGTCTATAACCACAGCATATGGTGAATTATGTGTTGTATGAGTATCATGGTGAGTTGTGTTGCTTGTTGTAATGCTGATGATGCTGATGTCTTGGTTGCTTGTGTGAGTTTTTCCTCCAAAGATATTGCATAAGTACATTTCTCACTCACTTCATTATGCTGTTTGAGCAATAGGTGATTTCCAGATAGCATGAGCCAATTCTTAACATTGTCTCAGCATTAACGCCTATATAAATGAAAGAAGGTGGTGAGGGTTGTGGTCAGAGTAGGAAAACGAAGGATGAGCAAGGAACACTTACTGTTAAAGGTCATATGGTATGTTAACAGTATACACACTGTAGCATACTCTGAAATGCCCACTATACAACACTGTGACTTATTCACTGTGCCTCACTGGAGCATTTACACACACTACCACACTCTGAATTTCCCAACTGTGCCACGCTGTTAGAAAACTCAGACAGCAAATAAGATTTGTTAGCTGGGTACTAAACAACAGCACTATTCTGCAATTACAATGTAACTTTAGTGAAGTACTTAATGTTAACATTCTTAGGATACTTATACAATATGCCACATTCTAAGTTACACACTATACCACACTGGAAAAATCAGATAGTAGGGATAGCCACCATCAGCAATGATGTGTCAGCAATAATATTCAGTAGAAGGATGAACAAAACAAGGAAATAGTGGATTAGCAAGTTGTTTCTAGTTGCTAGTGTGATGCCCGTGCACTGGCTCAGCAATCAAGGAGCCTCAGTCCTCACCACTAACACCAATGAGGAGTGTCCACATTGGGAAGGATAACAAATACACACACACAGTAAAGTACAATTTCCCTTAAGAGCACACGGAGATCACAGTCAGTCTGGGACTGGTAGTTCCCTTTCTCAAAAGATCCCCAGTAAGACTCCCCACTGGCACAGCTATAGGGTCCAGATCTCAGTGTAATGGGCAAGCTAAAACCTCCAGCACCCTCTCTGTCCAACCAGTGCTTCATGCCCCTGCCCACGTAGCTGACAAATGCACACTTCGAGATATGAGTTATATACAAACACACAGACACTCTTGGAGAAGGTTGGCACAAAGGGTGTTCAATTATTACTGTGCATTATTATTATCCAAATGGTAAGTGTGACTGAACAGCAAAGCTTATTGGAGTGACTTGGACAGTATCACTATATACATGCAATGTACTCAGGAGCTTAAATTATCTCTACACAAAATACCCTCAGTTGGAAGGTTTAAAAATATTTAATGATAAATAATAAAAACACAAGGCAATACTTCTTACTACACAGTGCTAGTCAAGAGTTCAGAAATCACAGAGAAATACTTAAAATAATGCAGTAGAAAAGTTCTGACATCAATACAAAAAAAGACTAATCAAATCTTCCTATTTCCTAGCTATATATAATAGAAAACACAGTTCTAAAATAAACTTACATGTAGAGCATAGGCAGTGCTGGTGAGTTGGATGTTCTCAAGACAAATGATAAATGCCCTCTGATTCTCTCTACTTAAATTGATAACACGGTGCTGCTTCACATTACATCATTCTTAACAATTTTCTGTTTTCCCAGGCTAACAGAAACTCAGAGGTTAATAGCCCTTTTGATCTTGCAACTGGTCTGGAAGCCAGAGCAATAAAATAAATTATACATGTAAATTCTAGCCATTAACTCTGGCCTCAAAACAGTAGGCAGAATGCCTTTATCTAGACATCTCAGCTCCGAGTTTTGATATCAAACAATTACACAATGCTTGACTTATCAGCTTTCCTACAGCAAGAGTGCACTGTTATATTTTAGAAGTTCAGCATTTAGCAGCATTTTCTTCTATTTAAGAAAACAAGCCTGTGGCTTATATTAATATTTGCAAATGACAGAATTATCTACAAAATTCTATCTGGCTAGGCTGGCAGCCTTCACCTATCATCACAGCTAGCTTAGTGATTAAATGTAAGGGTGCTTAGCCACTGAACCATACAAGTGTACACCACAACACAACGTAAAAGAGCTAGCACAGAAACTGTAATAAAAATGACGGGTAATACAGTATGCTGTGAGAACTACAGAAGGAAGCTTTATGGACACGTCTATGTTGACAGAATGAGCTAATAAGGACAGACAGATAGAAAATTAACATTAGCAAATAGGACAGGAATGGTGCATAAACCATGTAGTGCATGAACAAGTAAACTTAGCAATACTGTAATGAAGCTTAAAACCAATTTCAGTACAGCCATTATAATAAAAGAGTCACAAAATGTCTTCAGAACAGTAGGACTTTTACAGAACCACAGGAGTGTAAATGTACTGATTATGATGGGTAAAGGTAGGACTTACTATGTAACCTCAGTTGTATAGGTAGTAGGTAGGTAGGGATAATTTTTGCAACAAGATGTAACAAATCATAATTGTCATAGGTCTAGAACAATTACAGTGTTGTTTACCTTATACAGGTAATAGGATCAGTGCAGTCTTACCCAGTTAAGCAGCCAAAGAAATGACATGGCAGATGCACATTAGATGGTCACTCCACTGCACTTAACACAACTTGTCACATCGCATGTGTAAAATAGGCTTGTTAACACTGCGAACTGTGAAATAGCGAATGGGACAATCATTACACAACAACACTGAAGAAAACTACATTGAATGGCCATAGTCTGCCAACATCGCACATGCAACCAACCAAGGTGGGGGGCTACAACCCCCACACTCCCATAACTCTATATACCAACTCTGAGATCACACTACAGTGGGGAAAAGGGAAAATTTAAAAGGTTTCCCTTCACTTACCTTGTGTATCGCATTACGTCCTGGTTCTTATCCAACTATGGCCATTCAGTGTATTTTTTTTGAAGTTGCCATAGTTCAAAGATTATTGCTTTCACTGTTTTCTGTTCGTTATTTTGTGCTCAGATATTTTAGAGTTCGGTAGCCGAACATGGTCCCACAAAATAAGCCTGTTATTTTAAAATAAGTCTGTGTGCATGTTGATGGTCAAAACCTGGTGGGGCGGGTCATCTGCAGGGTTGCATAAATGTAATTCAGGGTATACTACATGACCTGTAAGCATTAAGTTACCCCCTTTAAATTCCAGCCGATCTACAGATGATCACCTCCTCATTTTTTAGCTTGTTTGTATGTTTTCCTAGGTCTCTAACACTTGCTCACTTTTAGGTTTAGTTGAGTACAGTACTGAATAGGACATGGGACAGGAATGGCTATGTTCAGAAGCCAAGCAGCAACTGTTACTTAGGATAGATGGGAAGTGCATCTCTAAAGGCATAAGCTTAGTAACTATGCTTTTATTTCACATAAAGTACTAACACTAAAGCTGCATTCAAAATCATTGTGAACAAGACTTAATAAACCATGCTATTATATCTGTCATAAGAGTTACAAAGTTCAAATTCTGTTAAATAAAAGACACTATAGATTTAGGTAGCATATGTGTTCACCAACACATCAGTCCATTTTTACAACACATCATTGCAGTTTCAATTTTGTTTCAGACAAACAAGTGCTGGAGAATAAGTATTCCAGTGTAGTGCATATAAATTAACACTAGTTCTGTAAAACCACACAAAAAATGACAAGTGGGTAAGTTGCTTTTATCTAGAACCAAATCTCCTGCCCGTATTTAGTGGCTGTAATCTTCAATGATTTGCTAGGAAACCACCATAAAGAACAAACATATAATCAAATTCATGTACATTCTGCAAAATCAGGAATAGTTCAGATTTTTTTCACACAAACAGTTGCCAGAAAATTAAATATCAAAATGCACTTCATACAAATCCATATTGCTTCTGAAAAACCTGACTTTAAAATGAACAAATGACAAGAGGGCAAATTCCTTTCATCCACAGCCACCCCCTCCCCCAATTTATTGTCAGCAGTCTTCAAAGTTGTACCAGAAGACCACATATTTTATGAGGCACAGACCAAAAGCAAGAGGTGTAGTCAGGGATAGTTTCACACACGAATAGCCAGACAGCAAACAGCACAACTTATTTCATAAACACAAAGTCAGACTTTAGAATGAGCATATTTTTCTCATCCATAAAACTCTATATTTTGATGGCAATTCTTAATAATGTATCTGGTTGCTGCCAGGGTAAAAGAAAAAAAAAATCTCTCCTCATGTCCAAATGGCATTTTTCTTTCATCCACAGCCAGTTTGCATCACTGTTTTATTTAGTGACTGCATATCTTGATACTGTCTGGTTGCCTGCCAGAATATTAAAAACAAAATACTATATTAAAAGAACCTTCTGCTGCACTTCCAGTGCAACAACCAACAACTGTCTGTCGTACTATCTATATTTGTGGGATTTTTGATCATCACCGGGAAAGACAATGAAAAGAAAGCTGCAGCTCTCTACACAGGATGACCGTGGGCTATTTATTTACTTTTAATTAAATGTAATTATTTAAATTTTTTTTACTTAAAAATGGTGAGTAGTTTCACTACTGCATGCTGTACATGTTTAAGTCATTTCATATATTTTTTTTGGTTACTAAAAATGAGCAAGTGTCCCCAACGACTGTTACATTTGGCACATAGGCAACACTTGGAAAAACATATTTTTGTCTGGCTTGGGCCTTTTTCCCACAGCTGTAGATTTCAGATGACCGCACACATGTCCCCTATAAATAATCCAGCACTTGTCAGTATTGTACCCTGTCCAAGACTTAAACTGTTCAAGGCTGTGTCATTTTCTTTTTTTAGTGACACATATACATTTGAGTTATTCTTTAGGTCTTTGTTAAGAGAAAATTGAGTTATCTGGGTTAGTTTTGCTTGCCAGGTCTTTCATTCAGATACCTGCTTTCCATCAAGAGGAAAGTACAGTTGTGTACACTTGCCATAAATGTAGATGTTCGAATATATTCACTGTTGCAGTTATTACATTTGGGTAATCTGCTGGCAGGTTGCCCTCAGTCGGCCTGATTAACAAAGTCTTGGGTCCTGCGTCAGTTGCTGTCTCTTCTTCCATGGCGTCAGGTCATCAGGGGTATAAAACATGCATCCGATGCCATTACATCAGTTTTTCTTACCCCAGATGTCAGGTGCCCCCCCTAATGGGGAGCAAATAAAATTAAAAACACAAAAATATACCTCCAACCAAAAGCAAATACACCAAAAAGGCTTTTAAGCATAATAAAAGAAAGTAGAGGTATAGCCAGAGAAAAGTAGGGGGCTGGAGGGAGGGTAACCAGGACTGCAACAGTGAATACACTGGAACATCTACATTTATGGTAAGTGTACACAACTGTACTATGTTCTTCGTGTTTCACTATTGCAGTCATTACATTTGGGTAGATTCCCAAAGCTATGGTTGGGAGGAGGAGTTTATACAGCTTTAGGGCCAGCTATAAGGCCCTGCAAGACAGCAGTGGCAAAGCCAGCTCTGGATTTAGAGAAAATTGGCAAATGATAATGCTTGGTGAAAGTATGTACAGAACTCCAGGTAGCAGCTTCTAGCATATCCCTGGTAGGAACACCTCTGAGAAAGGCTGTAGGAGTAGATGCAGCCCTGGTGGAGTGAGATCTGATCCCCTGGATGATAGGTTTTCCATGGTGCTTATAGCAGAAATGAATGCAATGGCTTATCCATTTAGAAATGGTTTGTTTTGAAATAGCCTTCCCCTCTGCCTCTGCAGCTAATAGCAATTGTTCAGATTTTCTTCGAGATTTAGTCCTGTCTAAGTAGAATCTAAGTTGTCTGTGCACATCCAATTAATGCAGAATCCATTCCCCTTTGTTCTGTGGATTGGGAAAAAAGGTTGGAAAATGAATGGACTGATTAAGAGCCACACTGGAAACCACCTTGGGCATGAAGGATGGATTGGTCCTCAGAGATACCCTGTCCGCATGAAAGATGATGAAAGGCTCCACTGCCATAAGAGCCTGTAATTCAGATATCCTTCTAGCTGAAGTGATTGCTAAAAGGAAGGCTGTTTTCCAAGAAAGACATTTTAAGTCTGCAGTAGTAGCTGACTCGAAAGGAGGTAGAGTGAACTTCTCCAAAACAAAGTTAAGGTCCCAGGCAGAGATAAGGGCTCTCCTGGTTGGTCTCAAGTTCTTTGCCCCTCTGAGATACTGCTTGAGCAGGAGATGAGAGAGGAGGGGTGGTTCTGTGTTATAGTGAGCTGAAATAGCTGAAGCGTGGATTTTAATAGAGGAAGAAGACAGGCCCTTGTGAAGTATCTCAGTTAAGTATTGCAAAATCTGAGATAAATTGGGTGCTACTGTGCTTATCCCTAAAGATTGGTTCCAGGCACAGAATCTTTTCCATTTGTCAGCATAAGATTTTCTAGTACTAGGCCTTCTCGCCTCCAAGATGATACCCATCACAGATTTGCTGAAGGATGATAAGGGTGAATTTAAGTGATTAGCCAGGCTGCAAGGTTCAATGTTGGAAGCTGAGGTTGCAGAATTTGGTTCTCCTGCTGAGACAGGAAGGAAGGGGTCTGAGGCAGGTGCCATGGAGATATTTGTGACACACTGCACAGGAGTGGGTACCAGTGTTGGCGTAGCCAGTCTGGAGCAATCAAAATCATTCTTGGTTTGTCCTGTTTGACTTTTAGCAGAACTTTGGAGAGCAGAGGCAGTGGGTGAAAGGCGTAGACTGATAGGTTTTTCCAGCTGAAGGACATAACATCCACTTTCCAGGCTTCTTTGTGGGGAGTCCTTTTGTAAAACTTGTCCAACTGGTAGTTCTGGGGGGGGGATAGATCTATGCCTGTGCCCCCCATTTTCTTGTCAGCATGTTGAAAATCCATGGTTCCAGTTTCCACTTGTGTGGGTCCATGAGATTTCTGCTTAGTCCATCTGCCAGTGTATTCAATTTTCCTGGCAGGAATTGAGCTTGTAGGTGCACTTGGTAGTTCAAGGCTGTGTTCCACAATGCCATGGCTAGTCTGCAGAGAGGGTAAGAATGTGTACCCCCCTGCTTGTTTATGTACCACATAACCGTGGTGTTGTCCGTTTTTACCATTAGTTGTCCTGGAAGAATGTAGTCCTTGAAGGCTGTCAGAGCATTCTGTACAGCTAACATTTCTTTTTGATTGATATGTAGGTGCATTTGATTTGGGTTCCATTTGCCCTGAATGCACTTCCCTGTCAGGTGAGCCCCCCATGCATAGTCTTATGCATCTGTAGTTAGGGTTTGGGTGGCAGGGGGTAGTGTGAATGACAATCCCTTGTTTTGGTGGCAGGCCTCTGCGTAGGCAAGGTATGATAGGAATCATTGTTTCCAGGCTGTGACAATGTTGACTCCATAGACTTTTTAAGTACTGTTGTAGTTTCCTCATATGCAGTATTGCATATGGAATTAGAAGAATGCAGGAGACCATGAACCCAAGGCTTGCAGTATTTGTCTTGCAGATAGCAGGGTTTTTGTGGCCACTTGTTTGAAGTAAGTTACCAAATGAATTTGCTTTTCTGGCATGAGGAAAGCCATCTGGGCAGTTGTGTTCAAGCTTGCACCCAGGAATGTGATCTGTTGGGAGGGTACCAGTTGTGATTTCTTTTTGTTTATGGTGTACCCCAGACAAGTTAGAACCCTTTTTACAAACACCAGATGATTTAGAAGTATGCCCTGGTTTTCTGCCTGAATTAGACAATCGTCTAGGTACAGGGTTGCCAGATTTCCAGCAACTGAAGACCAAAAAAAAAAAAAGGTCTTTAATGCGGAACAGAGTTCCACTTTAAAGAACTGAGCTCACTCAGTAGCTCTGCACTAAACACGGAGTTTCTCGTGTTTAATGCATTGCAGTTTCGCATTCAACACAAATAGCTCCGTGTTTAGTGATTTTTGATTGGCCCGTATACCGGCATATGGGCCAATCAAAAATCACGGAGCTTCTCGTGTTTAATGCGGAACACAAGAACTCGTGTTTAGCAATTTTTGATTGGCCCGTATGCCAGGTATACGGGACAATCAAAAAAAAAAAAAAACAAACAAAGCGGAGGCTGGCCGGGATTTAAACCGGCAGGGCGGGACTCGGGATCATGCTGCTGATCTTGGGACAGTCCCGCCCAAATAGGGACGTCTGGCAACCCTGTCTAGGTATGAATATATTTGAATATTACTTTGCCTGCAAAATGCAATAACTGGAGCCAAGCACTTTGTGAATACCCTGGGAGCAGTAGACAAGCCAAAGGGCAGTGCAGAGAACTGATAATGCAAGTAGCCTGCTTTGAAGCATAGGTATCTTCTGCAAGATTCCCTGATTGGGATATGCAGGTAAGCTTCTTTTAAATCTAGAGTTGCCAACCAGGCATCTTTGCCTAGCATAGGAAGTAACTGGTGAATAGTCAGCATCCTGAATTTTGGAATGTCCAGAAAGGTGTTTAGAGTAGACAGGTCCAGAATTGGACACCATGATTTGTCTTTTCTGGGTACCAGAAAAAGCCTGGAATAGAAACCTTGTCCCTTTTCTTCTTCTGGTGCCAGTTGAATAGCCCCCATGTGCAAGAGGGAAAGTACTTGTTTTTGAGCCTCTGCCCACTGATTTGGGGGCAGATTTGGCCACCCATTTGGTGTTGGCAACGTGTAGAAATGAAATCTGTATCCCTGGGACACTATATTTAAAACCCATTTGTCCTGGGTTATGAGTTCCTAGTTCTTTGCATGAAGAGCAATCTTTCCCCCTAAAGGGGTGGCTAAAATGTAAGTGCTTGGTAATTTTAAAAGGAAGTCATTGAGACTGTTTACCATAAGGGGGTGTCTTGTTATTTCCGGATTTGGAAGTGGAGGCCCCCCATTGCTTAGTTCTGAGAGTCCCCTAGGACTGAAACCTGGTGCTTTTGGTGTTTCTGGATTTGGCTTTAGAGGATTTGGAAGGGAAAGACCAATTCTTAGTAGGCCAGTGCCTACTAAATCTTGGAGGTTGCACTTGTAAGAAATCTTTAACAGTTTGCATAGATTTAGCTTTATCTTCCATCTTTTTTAGAACTTCTTCAGCCTTATTGCCAAACAGATGGTCCTGATTTAAAGGAGCATCCAACAATTTTGCTTTAACATGATCAGGCAAAGACTGCTCTTTAAGCCAAGCATGCCTTCTAAGCACAGACCAGTAACAGCAGCCCTGCAGGAGGCCTCTAAAGAATCAAAACCACATTGCAAAGTATGTTTTCCAACTTGTTCAGCAGAATGCAATAAATCCTGTAAATCTTTATTTTCCACACAGTCAGGAATCAACATCATTTTCTGTTTAAGCAGTCCAATAATATGCTGTTGATATTTTAACATATGAAATTGGCAGTTTAAAGCCCTGATTGCCAAGGTTGCAGAAGTATAAACCTTATTACCCCATCTATCCAGCGCCCTGGAGTCTCTATCAGAAGGGATACATTTTTTAGCAGTAGAAGCCTTGATGCCTTTGGGCCCCTGAGAAATGGTTTCTGAATCTGCAACAGGATTTTTGAAAAGGAACTTGTGAGACTCAGGAACCCTGTAGTATCTGTCAGGTTTACAAGGAGCTGGAGGCAGGGAATCAGGGACCATACTGGATTCCGAAAACACATCAACAATGTCTAGTACAGGAGGTATAGCCAAGGGCCTATGCTGAGGGAGAAGAAGGAAATCCCTAAGCCTCTTTTTTGAATCAGAAAATTCCTGACTTTCCCAGTGGAAATGCTCCCTTAAGGTATGTAAAGTTTCCCCAAAAGAAAAATCCTCAGGAGGGGAAGCAGAGGGAATGGAATCCTCTGCATCAGAATCCTCATAAGTAGGTATGGATAAATCCAGGTCATTAGAAGAGTCAGAAGAAACAGAAACCTGATCAGAAGATTCATAATTAAGCTCAGCCCTAGGCCTCTTGGGGGGGGGGTTGACTACCCCTGATTAAAGTAATTCGATATTCAGCCATTTTGATAATTTATTTTTTAGGCCTAGGGGCCTGAACATGTGGCCTGGGCATTGTTTTTTTAGACATAGATCGAGATTTAGGCCTTAGTAATGAAGGTGGAGTCGATTTAATATGCAAGTCTGTAGGCCTGAATACACCCTCAGAAGCCGGTGCCTGCACAGCGGCTCTGGACCCATCCAATGTAGAGACATCCGCGGGTTCCATAGGTGAAGCCTCTTGTGGCATCCCGGACTCTGAATGGGTCTCAGTAGAGGCCTGCGAATCAGAAGTAGTGGGTATCAGGGGCTGCGAAAGCGCCTCACTGAGTACTGGTGACTGGCTTAGGAGAAGCGTCGTCGGCAGTTTTGGACCTTGGTGGCCTGTCGTTATCTTTATTTTTGCGTTTTTTCAGAATCCCGGTAGTCGGATGGCTAACCGATGATATTTCTGGATAATTAAACCGTGAACCTAAATATTTAGAGGCAAAAATGTACCAACGATGCATAGTGTGCTGATTAAATAAAGCACAAAACCAACAGCAAGGTACGTCGTGGTCAGGGCCTAGGCAAATAATACAGTACGAATGAAAATATTTGTGAGATATTTGCTTTCCACAAGTAATGCAATTATTAACTTTTACTGACATCGGAAGGAGCAAGAAAAAGTTTCCCCAATGGGGTACTTGGCTTTAAGTTGAAGGCTTCGGTTTTGAAACTCGAAAACGAAAATTTCAGGAGTTGGCTGACCGGCACTTGTAAACTGCTTCTGCTTCGGGCACCGCACGGCAAGAAAGAATGATGTAATGGCGTCAGATGCATATTTTATACCCCTGACGACCTGACGTCATGGAAGAAGGGACAGCAACTGACGCAGGACCCAAGACTTTGTTAATCAGGCTGACTGAGGGCAACCTGCCAGCAGATTACCCAAATGTAATGACTGCAACAGTGAAAGACGAAGAGCATCCAAATGTGGGACAGAATGTCTTACACATGTAATGTGTTTTAAAGACCTTGACTAACATGCTATCTGAAAGAGATCTGCAGGGAAAACCTCAGGAGAAACCTGCTACCCAGTTGTATATTCAGCTTGTAAAGTATTAAGTTAAGAAACCTTAAATTATAAACACTGATGTTTACTATTGAAACCATGTAAAGGAACCTGTTCTCAGCTTATGTTGGATGTATTGACCCAAGTCTGATTTGTACTACTGTGGCTCATTTGGTATAAACATCTAAAGCCCTGCTTGCTGCCCGGGTCTATATCATATATTTGAAGGTTTATAACTTTGAACGTTTAAATATCAAATTTAAATGTTCTAAGTTATAAAACTTTGAACATATCTAAAATAAAAATAAAAAATCCAAACCCCCTGCACCCCCATACCCCCGCTCTTTAAATATACCAACTCCGAGACCGCACTATAGTGCAGTAAGGGAAGTCTTCAACCAATGAATTTATATAAATCATTCTTTATGGGGTCAGGCCCGGGTGTTGAGGGACAGAGCTCTAAATTCATTTTGAATGACCAAGGTTTGAATGGTGTCATACTGAAAGAACTGGCCAGGAACAATTGTTAATTAAGTCACCAATGCCAGAGCTCCCATCTAGGGGGGACGGTGGCTTTCTACTCTTGAAGTCTGAAATGACTACTGCTGCTGTACAGCTATGAAACAAGCACTACCTCATGTACAACTATAGTCAAACTGCTATATTTGCATCAATTGCCAAACTACTGTATTACTAATAAAAATAATACTATTTATGGTTTTCATGTGAAAATATAATATTGACACATTTTTCAGACTAATGTTTATTTTCTACCCCCGATGCTGTTATTCTTTCCATGCCTGTAAATGTGAATTGTGAAAACAAGTTTCAGATTTTTATGAATAACGGTTATATGAGATTTACTTGTTCCAAGAAAATGATTATAGATTTGTTTTTCTCAAATGTGGCTAGTTTAGCAGGTATTTTTGAAAAATGTCTCATTATGTCAAGCTACATGTAATAAAAATAAAAGATGAGATTGTGGCATCAGCTGAACTTTTAAATAATTTCATTCTTTATGCTGCACATGAATATCCCTGAGGTCTCATTTGTTTTATAGAATGTGTTTCCTTTATTAGCTGATTTTTTAAACATGTCTGTGCTTTTTTGACAGATTCTTGGACTATTTATCTGATCTGTGTGTATCAAATAAAGCTGCTATCCCGGTAACACAGGAGCTCATCTGTAAATTCATGTTAAGTCCTGGAAATGCTGACATTCTCATTCAGACAAAGTAAGCTGTTAAACAATGTTGTATAAATACTGTTCAAATAATCTCTTTTATGGTCACTAAACACTTATGTAGATGGTGTTCGATACCTACATGGGTAGTTTGGCGGGTTTGCTCTTTTAACAGTGTGCTGATGATCCTATAAAACAGAAAAATAATTATTTTGCTAAAAAAAGAAATTAAGTTTTAATTGTCGATGCAGTATTGTGTTTTATAATTGTAGTGACAGCATCAGGACAGGAGATAATATTGTCATTGTGTTGTAGACACTAGGGTATAGAAAGCTGATCTCAAGTTTTAATTTTCATGAATATCACTAATTTAATGACAGCTTTGGCAGAAAACTGGAAGGCCATCTGCCTGCAGTGCTTGCACTGTGAGTTTAGACAGAGGCCTAGTTGTGATATGTTTGTTTATTCCATTATTAACTAGGTGGTTTGCTGACCCTCTAAAGACGATTTTAAGCCATATCCCAGGTAGAAGGAAAACTGTAAGTATAAAATACATACAGGAGACCAAAATACAGTGCAAGGACATTTATTTGATATACACAACAAAGATTCACCATACATCATTCTTACAATCAAGTTACTAGGACAGGACCTCAAAATGGGTAGTTGTTCTGAGACAACTAAGGATGATATCTTATACATGATACTTTTCAGGCTATGGCACCCAGACATTTGCATTTGGTATTAAAGTGGAAATTGTCATGGGAGTCTGAGAAATATTGCAGATAGGGAAGCCTGGGGCTTCAGTGAGTAAAGCAGTTTATTCAAAGGGCATGGCTTAAAACTGCAAAAGGTTTTACTGCCTTTTGTAAGCTTGTGCCTGGGGATTGAAGATAGGTCGGCAGACAGAGAGTGAGAACAGGAAGGTAGATAGCTGTGAGACTGTTAAGAGTGTCAACGAGGTTGAGAAACTGATTTGCAGTTAAAGGCTCTAAATGCTGAATTTGGTGGGCAGACTTACTTTCTAAAAAAGGAAGTCAGGGAACTGTGGTTAGCATAGTACCTTGTTGTTCTTTGTACACAAAAAGGAACATTGTGTCAAATCATGTCATGCACTGTTTTATCTTCTGATATTTGGTGATACAGAAGTTGTAGTTGGCTGGGATGCTAGTAGTGGGCTTAGCACACTCAGATAGATGTCAGCTTTGATTTGCAGGTTAACAAGCTACGAAAAGGATTATGCCTCTTTCCAGTATACATATCATCTTGATTGAATGTAATAAAGAAACGAGCAGCCAGACTATGCTCAGAAGTATAATAATTTTCACAGTTCTACTAGCTCCCCCCCCACTGAAACAGTAGGAACAACCAGTGATTCATGTCGGGCAGCAGGTCTGTGACATTGGAGGAGATACGTGTGTCTGAGATGGCAGACCTCTGGTACCACTGCACACTTTCACTGATTAAGAAATTGCTGGCTTGAGCATGTAAAAATAGTTTCCTGCAGTATGCTGCAGACTTGGAGCCCACATGGCAGTCCTTACTGTGTATATGGTGCACACTGATATAATGTGCATGTACATGGCCTGGTTGTCTTGATTTTGTGTCCTTCAGGTAACCGCTGTGAATTAGTTTGCCTGTTTTTTTGGCTGCCATTTATATCTGTCAATCAACCTAACATCCATATGGGGGAAATAAACTTCACCAGTGAACTCTAAGCAGTTATCATAAATTTATATATTCAACTCCAGGGTTGCAGTTAGCCCACCAAAGTTAATGCAGGCCAGATGTTTTTCCTCAGTTGTGATACCGTGTAAAACAGTAAGTAGAACATCTGGCAACCTTAATGACTGGGACATGCTTTGTTTCCTCTAGACATTTGAGAACAATGCAGTCATGTTTCCTACCATCTGAATCTGTCCCATAATTGTGAAATATTTATCATTAAAACAGTTATATACGTGTATGTGTGTGTGTGTGTGTGTGTGTATCTGTCTCTCTGTCTGTAATCTGGCAGTCCTGTTCTGTGTAAATTTTATTTTCTTAATCTATAACATGCACACACAGTGTTTTCTCCAAGCAAGAGATTGCATTCTACTTAAATATCTTGCTTTCATGTCTTGCATCTTATGTATCTATTTCTGACTTGCCTACCTATTGCTTCAGTCACTGATTAAAACTAAACTGACTGCCGTATCCAGATGTACAGTATAAAAGTAAAAGGAAAAGTGTGGCAATTAGATTTATACTCATAATCATACTCTACCTTTCCCCCCCAAGATTTGTGTCGACACTGACAGATATGCCATTGGACTGCTCAATGCAACAGGATGAAGCTGAAGAGGAGGAAGTTTGGCTCTACTGGATCGACCATAATAAGGAACCTCATGGCAAGACTATTAGACAGCTTGCATTAGAAGCTAAGGAGGAGAATAAAGCTTCCACAGAAATCCTTACATACTATAGGTAACTTAATTAAGCAGCTAAATGTAATGTATATTGATTGTAAGATATTCTGGAAATCATTTCAGTTTTGCATGTATAGAGTATCTGTATGTTTGTGTGTGTACGTATGTTTGTGTGTGTTTATGTAACCCTCCAGTGCTTTGCTGAAGCAGATAACAGCCACTTAAAATGTAAACAGATTCCATGCTGTTCAAGTATACCAATCTTTTGCAGGTAGTAAGCATGCAGGAACTGACAAGTGCAGTCAATTACAGAAAGAAAATGGTAACACTGAGAGTCATTAAAATGGTGGTGTGCTTTTTTGGTAATCAAGTGTGAGTGAACATGCCAGTTTTTCATGGGAGGGCATTGGAAACCTCACGGAGGATTACTTAAGACTGATGTAGATTAGGGGCCAAGAAGAAAGACACTGACATTTTAACAGTGACATAGGAATATGAACAGATGTGTTTGTGATTTGAGAATCATTTGTGCACCTGTAAATCTAAATTGCATCTTATCTCTTGAAATTGCTAGTATAGAGTTACAAGTTGATATTGTTTTCTAAAGTAATTCGGCAGTGTAAGTAAGTGAATATTGTACATACAGAGACACACAAGTACGACTAAATGTGTGTGCATGTGTATGTGTGTGTGTACGAGTAAATGTGTGTGTGTCTGTGTGTGTGTATATTCATACATAATGCATTTGTATATCAATTCACCTTCCTTGTTTGAAGTGCATTCTTTATGAATGCTTTTTGTCCAGATTAAAGTTATGAAATCAAATGCATTTCAAAAAAAATAAATAAAAAAGTGGAACGTATATTCTGAGTGGTTGCTGGATACCAACGATAGGGTTTAGTATAAATATCTCACTACAAATTCATCAGTTTTGTAATTTATTATGTAAAGTATTTTTTCTTTTGCAACTTTTTTCTTAGGCAAGTGATTATTGTCTTTCCACTCCATCTGTACTGGCTTTTTCACCCTGGATGTTTTTTTGAACTAATTTAAAGATTGCTTTCTATTTTATTGCCCAGCCTTACGTAACTGGAACTAATTACTTTTATATAGCTTGCCTTGGTTTTCTTTGATTTCTAAACGCTTTTGCAGTGTTTACCAGAGGATTTCTACAGTCTCACTGTTACCTTGCCACTGGATGACATTATAAGCACACATTTCCATTAAGTTCTACCTTGATTCCTTTGTTACCCCCTTTATTTAGTTTCTATATCTTTGTTTTCTTAAATGCTACTTGTAATCAAAATACCGTTTTAGTTCTGTGTATTTCATGGAAACCTTAACAAACTCTTTTTTTTTTTTTCTTACTCTCTGGACCAGTCTGGTCAAGTTGGTCAGGCCTTCCTCAGTAGGTAATTTGGAATTTCCTGTTCTACTACCCACAGCTTGGTAGTATTTCTCTGTCCTGTAGCACTTGTTGGCATGCACACCTCCTGGTGTTGAAAGGCCAGTGTACAGTAGGGTTGTGTTGACATTAGAAGGAAAGAAACTGAAGGGGACAAAGAGCTACTTATGATGTCAAATAAACTGAAAGGGACAAAGAGCTACTTATGATGTCAAAGAAACTGAAAGGGACAAAGAGCTACTTATGATGTCATGCCACAGCTATAGTGTGCGTATATACATACGAACTTCTAGAAAGAATAGAGGCAAACTAAGTCATTTTATCTATACTAATAATTATGATAGTAGCTGTTGTCCTGTGCAACTCATTTTTGTAGCTTGCACATTTCTTATCACAGTCCTGATATTTGTTACGGAAAAGTTCCTGTATTCAGTTCCTAGAATGATAAAGCCATCTAAGAGGTGTTGCGGACAGTGGATGATGGGCAGCTAGGACCTGTGCTGTCAACGTCTGTGTTACCTTAGTGACAAGAGTGACATTGAGGCTCTGACATTTATGCCTAGGCTGGAAATGTACCTGAATTCACTCAAGCTGGTGGCAGTTAAGGATGCCCAAATGCAAGTCTAAGAAGGATGGTAGTTCATGTGATCCCATTCCAGTGCCAAAGCATGAGTGGAAAGTGAATGAATAAGTGTGCATAGGTTCATAGATTCATAGGTGTATACTCGGCTAAGGACAACTAGGGCCCTTACAAGCCTAGCTGTACAACCCACATGTGAGCCACAAATTTGGTTTATGTAGGTGGTAATTTACTGACTCCTTGTCTCCATCAGAAACATAGGAGCCAGACCGTGAGTGAATTTCTAATTACCCATCCATTGGTCCAAGTTGTATACTTACTCTTTTCCAGCTAAGTCCACCATTAAGTTGCACTTTATTGCTACCAATGTATCCTTAATTATTTTATTTATTTATTTATTTATTCATTTATGTTTCATTTGGTAACTGGGAAAGTTTGACTTGACACAAGTCCTTTTTCAGTAGATGCCCGGGGTGAAAAGCTCCAATTATAACACAGGTTAATAGCTCATCAGTGACAAAGATTACATGTGATTACATATGAACAGAGCATAAAATAAAGTTATGATTATGCAGTAGATGGTACATCAGTAAAAACACTCAGAAGGATATAATACTATGGAGTGTACATCAATTGTTATGACTTGGAAGAAGGAGTGGTGTGGAAAGAACAGAGTGAAGCTTGAGAAATGATACTAGAAAGATTAAGAGACGTCTGTGGCCTGAAAATGAGGGAAGATGACTTTGTATAGGGGTGGGCAGGAGTAGAGTGGGGTAGGACTAGCCTGGGGTGTCACAGTGGCAAGCCCAATTAGTTTGAAGGTGTGTTTTTAGAGATTTTGAGATAAGGATGTTGTGGCTGTTATGTTAGTGGGCAGACAGTTCCATTTTTTAGCAATAAAGTTTGAATAGATGGAGGCTGCTGCAGAGTTAAATTAGAATAGAGGGAGGCCCCTGCAGAGTAATTAAAATAGAGGGAGGCCCCTGCAGAGTAATTAAAATAGAGGGAGGCCCCTGCAGAGTTATTCGAGTAGAGGGAGGCCCCTGCAGAGTTATTAGAATAGAGGGAAGCCTCTGCAGAGTTATTAGAATAGAGGGAAGCTGCTGCAGAGGTAAATTAGTATAGGGGGAGCCCCCTACAGAGTTATTAGAATAGAGGGAGGCCCCTGCAGAGTTATTCGAGTAGAGGGAGGCCCCTGCAGAGTTATTAGAATAGAGGGAGGCTCCTGCAGAGTAGTTTGATTTAGTGACTTCAAGAAGAGCTTTTTTGTTGTAGCGTAGAACCCTAGTACTGGAGTAAGAGTGTATTAAGTTTTGTAATGCAGGGTTTTTCTCAGGGTAGGTAGTATAAAATCTTATAGGTTAGTGTGAGCTGGTTGTACAGAAGGAGATGTGGGAGTTCAAGCCAGTTGAGTTGTTTAAGGGCTAGGCTAGGCAGTGGTGTGTTTTGTAAGCGCTATTGGTGGTGAAGCTTGGTATTTTGTTATAGCAGGTATTAAGTTTAGTTAAATCTGATTTTCTAAGATTGGTGAGGGTAGGAGAGACATATAGAAGTAGAGAGATGAGATGGGTTTGTGCTAGTTTAGCTCTGGTACGGTATCTAAGGAATTGTTTATTTCTGTATAGTCCTCCCAGTTTTTGTGTACTTTCTTTATGGTGAGCATGATGTGAGTATCAAATCTCATGTTGCAGTCTGTCTCTACACTTAGTAGCTTGGTGTGAGTGACTGGGGAGATGGTTGTTTTGTTGTTAGAAAAGATAGTAAATTAGGGTGGGGGTGTAGAGTGATTAGTATAGTTGGAAATGAGAAGTTTAGTTTTATTGGGGTTAAGTATTAAATGGGAATTGGTGAGCCATTTTTCTATGGAGAGGAAGGAGGCTTGTCTTTGGGCTTGTAGGGAGGGAGAAGAGCTGATTAGTGTTGAGTCATCAGCATATTGGATGACTGAGACTTCTAGAGGCTTCTAGAGTAGAAGTACAGGGGTTATTAGTGAAGACAGAAAAGAGTAGAGGTCCAAGGATGGGGCCTTGGGGATTTCCTAGAGACAGAGGTATTAAAGGTGATAGTTCTTGCCTCTATTGAACTGCTTGCTGCCTACCAGGAAATAGAGGATGTACCAAGATTAGGTCAGAGAGGGATTTAATCAGCTTGTTATGATTGACCATATCAAATGCCTTGGAGAGATCAAGAAAGACAGCAGCGACATAGTTGCCATTATTTTGGTGGGTGTTAACTATGTGAGTGAATGGCATAAGTGCAGTTGTGGTGCTGTGATGGGGTCTGAAACAATGTTGAGTGTTTGTGAGAAGGTTGTGGGTGTTGAGATAATCCATGAGTTGTGTGTGTACACACCTCTCCAATAGTTTGGACAGAGGTGAGAGTATTGCTATGGGCCAATAGTTAACTCTTTTAAGTTACCACCTTTGTGGAAAGGTATAATGTGAGAAATATTCCAGATTTCAGGAAGTGAATTTTCAGATATTGAATGGTTGATAAGAATGGACACAGGATTAGCAATGGCATCAGCAGTTACTTTCAGGAATTCTGCTGGCAGTTTATCAGCTGCTTTTACTTTCTTCAGTAGTTTCTCAATACATTCAGTGCAGACAGGTTGGAAAGTTAAGCCTTCTGTATTGTCATGGTACTTGGGTATTTGGTTCAGGGATGGACAGTTTTGAGCATTAGTAAGAGCAAGAATGGATTTGGGGAAGAATTTGTTAAAAGTTGTGGCAACATTGAGGGAAATATTAGTTGTGGTAGGAGTGGGAGTACCTGATTTTCCAGGGAGGATAATATTGTTAATGGCTGTGCAGAATTTTTTGGAGTTATTTTCGTATTTGGTTTGTATGTTTTGGTAGTAGTTAATTTTATCTAGTTTAGCACATTTTTTGATATATTATGGAGTTCTACATATGCCTACATGTCTGTATGGGAACTGGTATTGTGCCAGTGGGTCCATGCCTTGTCTCTGGATTTCAGAAGAGATCTTGTCTCTTTACTAATCCAGTAAGCATAGTTTGATTTTACTCTGATTATTCTGGTTCTGATTGTTGTAGTTTGAAAGACTTCAGCTTCCAGCCATTGTTAGCCAGCAGTGAGAGGCCTATGAGGGCTACATAGCAGTCAGACTGAAATCCCCAATTCCAGTGGAACTCATTGGTTCAGACTGGGGGACTGCCCTTGAGGTCTTCCCTCATGGATGCTGTCTCTGCAGTCTGGAAAGATTCAGATTCTGATTTGTCTGGTCTGGAGGAGACTGGTGCATTGTCCAAGCTCATAGGAGAGTAGAGTGAGCTCATAACCATACAAATACAGGTTAGGTTTGATCTCTTCAGTACCGTGTAGCTCTCAGGAACAAGAGCACATTTTCTCCTTACCACAGAAAAAGTAGGTTTTGGGCTGTGTAGGCAGAGCAGTGTTTTCATATGCCAGTGAGATTTAGACCCTACCACTACCTATCTCATCTGCAGGTAGCAACCTTTCCTAAAAGGTTTGGCATGTAAAAGCTGGCGAACCTTCCCGATTCTGTGCTTAAGGAGCAGCTGCTGCTCTTTTCTGTACAGCATATTTTAAGTTTGATTTGTGCTAATATTATAACACTGATTTCAGGTTTTGTTATATTCTTGTACAGGATGGAGTGACTGAGGCTATCCGCCTTTAAGGATGAAGGCTGAGCTCAGGCAGTCTGTTTACTCTGCTTATTCATGGATTTCCAAAACTGACCATTAAATGCTCCTCAGAACCTTTCCTCAACCACTACGTTTACAAAACCAGACTAGATACCACCAGAGTAACTCTGGCCCATGTGCCAGGCCAGTGAGGACATCAAGTTACATGAGACATCATCATACTGTTGCAGAGGACTATTTTCAACTTCCTGCTCCACCCAGTAATGCCTAGTGGGTAAGTCATTCACTGGACTTCACCACCCCGCCATTCTGCAGGAGGCTGATGTCAGTAGGATACTCTGCCCAACCAAAGGCAGTAAATCATGTTTTTTCCCCTGATGTCTACCTAGAAAATCAGCTGTGCAAATGTGTCCTGAGTATCTGTGCCTCCCCTAGGATGGGCAAGCCCATTTTCCCAACCTGTGCCATTAAGAATCCAAACTGCTGTACAGACTTGTCACCTGTGCCATAGTCAGGGTTTTATACTGCTATGTCTCTGGTGCAGACTTGGATATCTATTCTGAGAAGAGGTCCCATGATGGGCTGACCTAGAATATAATTGAGGACTTATAAAAATAGGAAATGGGCATTAACCACTTTAGAGGGGTTGTGATTCCCATCAGTCTCTTTTGTTTTTTCTAGCCAGTCGCAGTGTTTTAGAAATAAATTAAAAAAAATGCCTTTTGTAAGATCAGGTTGTCCTGTAAGCATCAGGTATACCTCATTTCCCATACTCTCCCAGTCAGGTTATGCAGGAATGTGATTATATAGCTCTGTTCATAGGTTCATAGGAGGTGATTAGGCTAGCATCCCTAGAGCCTTTACAAGCCTAACCATATTAATCCCAACTATCCCCATTTGTTCTTTTTGAGTAGTTTCCAGAATAAATTTATGAACAGAGTGGTTCTGTGATCAATAGTGGTTACCCCCGTCCATGAGGGGCATGGGTGCCACCCCAGGGGTGAATTTGCAGTCTCCCATTGAATTGTCTAAGTTGTATTTGAATAGGGTCAGTGAGGAGCTCTGTTTTAAGTGAATACGAAGTCTATTCCAGAGAAGCAGCAGTTTCTGGAAGACATGTCTGTCTCTCTAGCATGTTCTGTTAATGTCTAGATTGAGATCCCTAGAGTGAGCGACTCTTGTGCCATTTTACTTGCAGATGTGAAGCATTCCAATGCAGCAGGGTCAGAGATTGCCCTATAGGCCAGGCAGAAGTTGCCTGTCAGCGGCCTACAAGATACAAAGTAAAGTGAGACAGCTTTCAACCTCTCCACGAAGATCATGGCTTGGAGTCACTATACTTTCTTAGTGAGAAACCTCTGAGGTCTGTCCAGCTGCTGCTGCTGTTACAATCCTCACTACTATCCAGGACTTAAGGTGGTAGTGGAAGATATTTCCATGGGTTTAACCCAAATTGTAAATGTATCACGAGGAACAGGTGGCTTTGCAGCATAGCCATGGATGGCCATTAACATAGAGGTCTTAAGCTCATTAGAAAGAGCATTTTTCTGGAAACAAAATATTCTGAGTTGTGCACTTGGGACAGGCCAAGACTTGAGCCCTCTGAGGAACCATAAAGCCTGTCACTGTTTTACAAAGAGGCCAAAGTTCTAATGTCACCTCTTTTTCATTTCAGTGTCTGTTTTCATCCCATTCCCTCATGAACATAAAGCTTAACAGGTTCTGGATGGTGACTTTCTAGTGGGTTATGGCTCTGTTGCCACAGGACATGATTGTCTTCTGTCACATCAGTATCTGGCAGCTGTAGAGGAAATTCAAGATGTAAACCATTTTTATTACAATGTGCATGCTGCTCTTTGGTCTGCAGGCTATGTCCTGAACATATGTACAAAGGTGCTAAGGGGTGCATCTGGTGTGTCTTAAGCAATCATGGATTGTCCCAGTCTCTATTTGAAGATGCTGTATTTTGTATGTGTGTGCACGTGTGCTGTTGTCATTTATGCTTGATGATTGTCTGAGTTCCAGGCAAAGCTTGTTTTTGTAAGGAAACATATTTGGTCTTTCACAAGGACCAGGTGTCTCTTATTACCAGCCCACATTCTTCTCAGAATTTGTGTCAGAATTGTCCTTAAATCAATCCATTCTTTCATGGAACTGAAGCCAGGAAAGAGAGAGAAAGAGAAAGTGAGTGACCCCTTCGCACCTTGGATATGCACCAGCCAGCTGAGCTGCTTTCTGTTCTGAGTGCATGAGGTCAGGAGACCTGGGAACTATTCAGCACACTTCTTTTCTAGGAGGGAGGATTTGCTGTTTCTGAGCAAAACTTTTTAAAATAGATTAATGACTGCAGTGTGTTTCACCATAGACCCCTAATTGCTCAATGGAAAAATGTTGCTGTGAGAGGTTGTTTCTTTGCTTGTTTCTAGAATATCATCAATGCAGACATTTGTGAAGTGGCCACATGGTCATCAGTTTCTATCCATCACCAAAAATTCTTGCTTAAACCACAATTCCAAGAGTCAGGACTTTTTAATTTTATAGGATTTGGTAATCTAGGCTTTCATCTTTGGACAGTTATCCAGCCCAGGCCTCCTTAAAGTATGTTCTATTGCTTGAGCTGTTTTCCATCAGTAAACCACTGTAAAAAGTGCCCATAAGACAGGTAAAACATATATATGCTCATCATATCATTTGATCTGCAAGAGATTAAGGAAATTGTTTCTTGACTCATGGCTTTTCGATATGAAATATGTGGGGTATATGATATGTATGTGATGACCGAAATGCCTTACGCTTTAGGTTTAGGCAAAAAGGTTGGGGGGGGGCATAATGGTTAAGGTATGTACCTTATAGACACTAGGTGCAGAGTTTGAGTCTCACATATGATATGTGATTAGGCTTAAAATGGACCACAAGAGCATTTAGCGTAGTAGTAACATATTAATAAGTCACTTCTCATGAACCAAGTTCCCTTTTTCTGCAATGCAAGATATTTCATGTATCACACTATCCAGACTAGAGCCATAGTTAGGTCAACTGGTACCTTGGGCAGTCCCCAGACTGGCACCCTCCTATACTTTGAGGACCAAGAAAAAAGTCTTCCAAAGTTGGACAATATTGTGCATTTGTTCAGAACTGTGTTTTTTACTGCTTAGGTTAGTTATCTCTTATGTGTAACTCAATAGCATTGAATGTTGCTACAATCACAACTATAGCTCCACGTAACCTTATTTGTTTTCTGCTCTGCCCTTTTTTCCTCCTAGAATTCTATCCAGTAAATCTGTATTTTCCACCTTAATTGAAGTACAGAGTATCCTATCCTACAGCTAGAGCTCCTCCCCCAGAAAACAGCAACAGAATACTGCTGCAAACAGTCTGAAACAAAGTATGTTAGATGTTTCTGTAAATTCCAAACCTGTTACAATCTATTAAACTGTCCTGTTATTTAGGCAGTGTACCTAGGAAACCCAGTTGAGCACTGTACCTTAACCGACCAACTGAACAATTCCCCTCTCTCACAACATTTTTCCCTTCTCTCCCAACTATTGAAACCCTGTGCAGAACACTTAATTATTTTTTATTAAACCCCATAGTGCTCCTACCCATCTCCCAGTACTCCATAAGGGCTAAAAATGAAAACGCCACAAAAGGGTGTATCCTACCATATTATGGTTATACTTTACTAGCTTTTTCCCTTTAAATTGGCTCATAAACCTACTGAAAGTCTTCCTTCATCTATTGCCTGCTACGCTCCCCTCCCTGCCCCCAATTCTCACCAGCCCCAGTGGTCCTACCTTTATTACAAACCGTAACCACTCCCACCTTTCAAACAACCTATAACATCACTACACCTATACTTCCTCCTACAGCTTCTCACTACTATCCCTCCTACTCAGCTAATATGTACAAGCACACCATACCTATACTCACTGCATGCACACTCCTTGCATACATCACATCTTACCAAACCTCCACCATTCCCGCACTCAACCACTACCACTGTACCACCACACACACCCCACCTCTACTCTACTACTCTCCCATCAGGTCAACAACCTTCCCGATACACCCTCTATATAGACTACAGACCACAATACCTAAACTAAAAACAACCCCACAACTTAACATAACCCTACCACCATACCTATTACCCACAGAACACAATCAAAAAACTTCCCTTATAAGCAAGCATATACAGAAATTGATAAAACTAATCTCATCCATATCCACCCTAGCACTCAGTGGAGACATCCATCCCAATCCTGGCCCCTCAATTTCCAACCCCTCCCCTCATAATCAGACTACAAACCACATCTTCTCCCAAATCACAGCCAATAAAAAGCCAACCAACGTCCTCCTGATAAGCCTAAATATTAGAAGTATATGCAACAAGGTGCATGAATTCCATGCCACCATAGATTCTACTCCCTTGATGTAGTGATACTTACAGAAACATGGTTAAAACCACACATTACTAATGAGCAAATCCTCCCTACCAGTTGCAATATACTAAGAGTAGACCAACTAAACAAAAAAGGAAGTGGTATAGCTCTAATATTTAATCAGCATCTAGACATCCAGCTCTTAAAGTTAGTAGCTCCCCAAATAGGTAAGGAAGAAATAATATATATACCAACCTTAAAATAAACCAAAATAAAACGCTAAACATAATAGGTTGCTACTTCCCACCTGGCCAGAACATCCCTCCACTTGAAAACCTCATCAGCTGGACTACCCACCACATACCCCAAGAAACTTTAATTCTAGGAGACTTCAACACTGACTGGCAATCCTGTTCTAGCAACCACCCAACCCATCATGTAAACCTTCATGGCTTCACCCAACTAGTCCATTCACCTACTAGGATAAATAAAAACTCCAGCAAACACACTACCCTTGATTGGATACTAGTCAATAAGAGGCCCCCAGTCATATATAGCAGGCTGCCTATCTGACAGACTCAGTGATCATTCCGCAACCTTCCTACTAAGAAAACATCTTTATAAAGTGAAACCCATCATCTACTGTCAAATATGCAAAAAAAATTACTTCAACCCTCTAATTCAGCTCATCCCTAAAAGACTGTAACTGGCAACCTCTAAAATACCTAAAACTAGATGATGCAGTTAACTACTTTAATAAAACATTCCTAAGCATCCTTAATTACCATGTCCCCATAAAATGTTCCCAAACTAGAGCGCAACCATCCCCAATGGCTACAAAAAACAGTAACAATCACTTCACACAAATCGTACTTAGCTAGACAACCCCCCCCCCTATAAACCCACACCATCAACTACAGCTAACAATCTCCCCACTAGCTTCTCTTTCTCTCCTTTTCCTACCTCCAAAATAAAACAACTTTTAACTAAACGTAAACCCACCAGATTAGCAGCAGACAACCTCCCAAGTGAATACCTTCGATTTGCAGCTGATGCTCTTGCCTACCCAGTACCACTCTTGATTAACAGATCTGTCAGAAAGTTATGTTCCCACACTATGGAAAGTCTCACACATAATTCCCCTACACAAAGGAGGCCCCTCCACAGATCTAACCGGTTACCACCCCATAGCTATTCTCTCGCCACTCTCCAAAATACTAGAGAGATGCATTCATTCTCAAGTCTCAGATCACCTCCTTGCTAGTAACCTACTTTTCAACACACAACACGGCTGCCGACCTAACCGTAGCACCACCACCACCTTACTCTCTTTCTCTAATACTATCCTACAAAATAAAAATGCAGGTTATCTCTCCTCAGCTACCTTCCTAGACCTCTCTGAAGCTTTCGACATGGTCCCACACAAACAACTCATCTCTCTTCTCAATAACATGTCCTTCTCTCAACCAGTCATCAGCTGGTTTCAGAGTTACCTATCTGACCGCCAACAAGCAGCTGTTTGGCAGGACGACCTATAACCCCAACTACCAGTCTCCATAGGGGTTCCCCAAGGGTCCATCCTGGGACCCCCTACTCTTCTCTATTTTCACCAATAATCTAGCCTCAGCCACAACACATGGCACACTCATACAATACGCAGATGACTCAACCATCATCTGCACAGCCCACTCCTTACCTGAACTGCAAAAAGTCACACAGGAAGCATTTTCCTCTATTGAAACTTGGTTATCCAATGCCCAACTAATACTCAACCCAAACAAAACAAAATTACTAATCTTCCAACCCACCAAACTTACCCTGGACAGCTCTCACTTTAACATCACAGCAAAAGACAACACCACCATCCATCCTACAGAGCACACCAAATTACTAGGAGTAGAAATAGAGAATAAACTGACCTTTGACATTCACATTTACATGCCCATTAAAAAAGTGCACAAAAAACTAGGAGCATTATATAGAAATCAGCAACTACTTACCAAAGCAGCTAAAATTTCAGCAGCAAATTCTCATCTTATCTCTACCCTACTCTACGCCTCTTCAATATTTACTAACCTTAGACAATGCGACCTAAGTAAGCTCGAAACCTGCTACAATAAAATCGCCAAGTTCACCACAGGGGCTTCCTGCCATACTCACCACTGTCTCTCACTAGCCGAACTGGGCTGGCTAGAGCTCCCCCACCTCCTTCAGTGATATCAATTCGCAATCGCCCACAAACTAAAAAAAAACTACTAAAAGTCCCATCTCTCCAGAATCTACTCCAACCCTACATAACCACGAGACCACTAAGATCCAGCCACAAAAACCTCCTACATGTCACAAGAGCCAATAACTCTGTTGGAGAAGCATTATTCTCCTGCACTGTAGCCAAACTCTGGAACTCCCACCCATCCTCAATTACCTCTGTAACTTCTTGCACCCACTTCAAATCCTTACTAAAATCACACTTACTTGCCAGATATGCCCTTGCAAACCCCCCCAATACCATCCACTCATTACCTATCTTGGCCCCCTGTCAACAACCTACTCTTTGCAAGCTTGGCTACTCATGTTCCCAGCTATCTACCACATAGTACTAACTTCTTGTAGCAACAATTGCTAATGGCTGTTATGTACCTCAAAAACAGATTGTATCAATTGTTCACTGATGAGTATATGTCACCATATTTTAAAATTGTACTATGTTCTACAACTGTTTTGCATCTATGTTTTATTCTTGTCTTATGTCCTCAGCTGGACTAATGTCTATATTTTAAATGCTATGTTTTTTAACTGTATAATGTAAGTAATACTTAATGTGGAGCTTTTCTCCCCGGGCCTCTGCTGAAAACAGACCTGTGTCCAGTCAGACTGTCCCGGTCAACAAATGTAAATAAATAAATAAAAGTTGAGGACCAAAAAAAAGGTCTTTGTAAAGAAAAAAACTTGACTCAGTGTTAAAGCACTTACTCATGCACTTTGCTGTAGTTACGAACACAAGAAGCTACAACGTACATTTATTTAAGGAGCAATGGCATCACTTGCAGCTTGTTTAATGAACCCCCAGTACTACACACATTGCCTGACTGTCATCTGATGATTGTGTCCCATAACAACATGCATTGGGACCACCTACCCTATTATGCTTACAGCTCTGAACCAGATCACACACACATAAACACTATTTATTTATATTTTTTCTGTGTTTTTCTACTTTTGAGAAGTATTTTCCATTAATCACAGTGTTTCTGAAGAAAAGGACTTAAATGAGTTTGCATAGGGTTTTTATGACTGGAGTGTCTGTGTGCTTTTTTCTTTTTATTTTGGAGTTCTAAGGTACTTTATTTTAAATCTTTTCTTGTAGTTTACGTTAACATGTTAAATCTACCTAGTAGAGTGCTGAGAGTTATGTGCGGGTCTGGCACATTATGAATGAAATATTTTGTGATGTAGTTTTAGAGAAAGAGTGTTGTGGGCTAGCAGAACCATGGATTAAAAAAATTAGACACCTACATATTCTGTTTATCCAGTTTTCCCACTGACTTCAGTGGGCTAAGTTAAGAGACCACATTTCTGTTAAATCAGAGTTTGGGTAGTTTGTGTTTGTTCTTATGAATGAATTGTTTCATGAATGCTTTTCATCCTTTCACCCTTTGTTCTGAGGTACTTTTTAACTTTTTTGTTTTTCTGCTGACACTTAAATCTTATGTATTCTAGTATTGCAATAAGGATCGTTTTTAGGATTTGTCAATTTTATAATTTATGTTTCAGGTTAGGTTTTATTTTTTTTTGTTTAGTTTAGACAGCTAGATCTGATAGATTTTCAGTAATACCATTTTTTGACTGGCCAGTTGTAATTGCTGTTTTACTTTGTGTTTTATTCTTTTTTTAACATTTGTGTTATGACCACATTTCTTTCCCAGGGCTGATTTAGGTGGGCAGTATTTTCTTTCAGTAGGTTATTTCACTGTTTGTATATTTTGTGTGTGTGTGTGTGTGCGTGTGTGCGTGTGTGCGTGTGTGTGTGTGTGTGTGTGTGTGTGTGTGTGTGTGTGTGTGTGTGTGTGCATCTCCCCCCCTCCGAAGAGATATGTATACGCACACAGACCCACATACGCACGTGTGCACACACTCAGCTTTAAATCACTTGGCCTGATGAGGGTTGTGGCGGAAACAAATCGTGAATTGCTGCAGTGCACAATAGAGGCCACAGTCAGCTGAGGTAAAGAGGACAGTATAGAAGTATATTTTAGAGGTATATACAATTCTTGGTCATCTACTCATATTAGTCTAGATTTATTCCGTACGAGTCCATCTTGTACAGTATTAAGCTCATTAAGTATTCTCTCACCATGGTGAAAGGTCCAGGTTTATGAAAGGCAATGTCTATGGATGTGTTTAAAGCTGTAGGAATGGGTGCAATACTTTCCAGTTTTGCCAACAATTTAATATGCCACAGAGTATATGTGTACATTATGTGTTTTTGTTCATGTAAAACCTGCAGTGATAGTTAATATGTATAAGTGATACTGTGTCTTTGAGTCATAGCAGTAATGTTCTATAGGATGTAGGCATTAAAGATAAATAATGGACTGCCCAGGGGTGTTGTAATGCCCAGGTCTCCATGAGAAGGACCTCCAAAATCCTGGAAGGTCCATTACTCCCTGTAATCCCCACCTTGAAGGGCATCATTGCGTTTAGAAAATGGGCCATCTGTTAAATTGTTTTGTATTTTATTATTATTAGTACCTACATTTTTTATACTTGTGATGTAAAATACTTTCAAAATTGCTGTAGGATATTTAACAGTTGAGGACACATTTTATACACATAATGCACATTATTTAAGTATTTAATAAATGTCTACACACATCGTACGTGCAGTTATATATATATATAAACACAGAAACAGCAGGAGAGGCAGAAGAGGCACTCTTACACATATACAGAAACTCATATGCCCTCATTCATACACACACACACACACACACACACACACACACACACACACACACACACACACACACACACACACACACACACACACACATAAATACAGACACGTGTGCACAGAAATATGCCCAGCAATTAGTCATTTTCTTGACTGTGTACATCTTAAATGTCTCACTGTGCAAACTACCTTGCCACACATACCTCTCAGTGGTCTCAATTTTGTAGAAAATCCTTGATTTTGCCCTGCATCTCTGCTCTTCTCCTTGAAAAATATGTCAATAAAAACAGACATTCTTGTTTCACACTTCTTATTTTTCAAAAAAGCATGTTGGTACCATATGTCTGTGTAAATTAATGCTTTTAAATGAATTAGGGTAATATTTAAGTGTGGCTCTTAATTTGCATCTTTGTCACCCATTATTTTTAACTTTGTTCAGAATTCTTGGGCAAAGAAGTTGACAGGTATGTACATTCTCTCTCCCTCACTGAAGTCACTCACTTGCATATGCACACATACACACATGTTTGTATGCTTGTGTTTTATTTGCTGTTTTTCTATGCTCACTAAACTCAGCTTTTTAAGCCACATATAGTAAGGGGAAAGTAGGAGGTCGTGTCCTTGTAACTGCTACTGCAGTTACTTTTGTTAACTTTGCTTATGTTTCTTTTTATTTGTTTTTGTCTATGTGATGCTTGCTAAACTGTCACAGTTAGTGAGTATAAACAAGATGGAAACTATTTTCTTTTCAGTTCACATTTTACAATGGCTTAATATGATGCTGAGAAGCCACAACCACGGCACAGTACATTAACATGTATAACTGCATGTGTGGTGTGTGTTTAACTAATATCTGACTGTAACCCACTAAATGTATCATAGTGCCAACTGTTAGATAGTTGAATTTGGTTTCCTTTTTCTTTCTGTTTTTCCTAACCATCTCTAGCCCTCCTCCAACTCCTAATTTGCTTTATTAGTGTTGTTATTTAGCCAAAACCTTCAAAGCAGTGTGTAGGTGTTTTACTGTATTAAGCTTCTGAGTTTGTACTTACAGTAAAATCCCAATATTAGCCGCTCAGCACTGAGGTACGCATACCCTGTCTCTCCTTTCCCCTCCTCATTCATAGTTCCTCTATAAAATACTCTTTTACTTACTAAAACCCTAGTACACAACATAGCTTTTTGCTTAGCTTTATACTGCAAAGAACTTTGGTCATTGTTCACATTACTTACTCTAGTTACCGTAAAAAACAAACTTTGGATTACTGACGCCAAGAGTTTTCTGTACTCCCAATTTGTAATATTTTAGGACAATTATTTCTACTTTTCCTAATATAGCCTGATCTCTAACTGTTCAAACCATTAAGGAGAACTTGAGCTTACTGATACTTTTGTTTCACAAGATTCAGAGGCTTTTTAAGGTCAGCCCACTCCATTTGCCCTTGCTATGCTTGGGCACACTCTGCTCCTCTAACTTACTCCCAATACCCACCCATCCCCACTACTCATAGATGTAACTGAAATAGGCCACTTCCCCAAATCCAGTCAACCACTCAGGACTCTAGATCATCAACACTCCACCCAAATGGTCATTAAATCTCCCACCCAAAATACTCCATATACCATCCTACTTACTCCTCCCTTTGTACCTACCATAATTCATACAGACACTCTCCCACTCTCCTCAGTCGAAGCTTCCCATACACTCAGTTTTGTGTTTTACTTTCTACACTAAGTACCTAACTACCATCATTACCTGTTTTTTTCTATATTCTTCTCCCTCATCCTGCTAACCATGCTTATTACCCACATTCCACTCTTAACCCTACTCTTCCTTTTATCCAAAGTTACATCCTACCAGCAACAACTTTTTATAAACCTATCCTTCCCCAACCATCTCTACCTCTACATTGCAACACAAAACCATAGCCCACTTTTACATTTCATCAAGCTTGTCCAATATGACCAATGTTGAACTTCTCAAATATAAATACATTCCTAAACCCATCCAACCCCGGCCCACATTTAAACAAATCAAACTCATACTTAAATACCCTAACCTACTGATAAAAATATTGTCCACAATTTCTGTGGTGATGTTCACCCAAACCCAGGACCTAACATAAATCAACCACAACTAAGTATATCACCACTCATAAACAATTACACTAACAATAACCTTTCCTAGACAAAATCTGACCTACTGATACTAAAAACGAACCTAAGGAGCATGTCAAACAAAATACATGAACTGCATGCATCCCTTTCCCTCTGCTGTCCACACACAGCTGTCTTAACAGAAACTTGGCTAAAATCTGAAATATATAATAACAAGATTCTTCCCAAGGCTGTGACATTCATAGATTTGACAGGCTTGATAAGTGGGGTGGGAGGCGTAGCAGTTATGTATAAAAACTCACTGAAGCTTGATTATGTAAATCCACACGCACCAAAGTTCAATAACGCAGACTTATTATTTTCTAGACTACAACTAAATCCCAACCAATTCATCATCATAATAGCAGTGTGCATTCCCTCCAACAATGAGTCCACCTTAATCGAAGACACCCTACACTGGACATTTCATTTATTTATTTATTTATTGCATTTGTTTACCGGGAAAGTCCACTGGGCCTAAAAGAGCCCATTTATGATAGAGGCCCGGGGAGAAAAGCTCCGACAAGAACATAGATGCAGAAAAAAATTAAACATTAGTTGGTACAGAAGTAGAAACAGTATTATACATAGTGGTTACAGTAATATATAAAGAATATATACATAAGTCAGGAAGTTAGTTGGTTTGATTACGGTAACATATACAGAATATATACATAAAAGCAAGAATTTAGTTGGTTGCCAGATGAATTCAGAGTGATATCATCTACTACATCAACTACTTTCCCAAGAAACCATTATCATGGAAGACTTTAACCTAGATTGGTCAACCTGCACATCTGAAAATCCCACAAACTTCATAAACTTACACAGCTTCTCCCAGTTAATAAAATATCCAGCTTGTATAGATAAAAAAGACAGACACTCAATTTTAGATTGAATCTTCTTCAACAAACCTTCTCTTGCTAGATAGTCAGGATGTCTCCCCAGTAGCGTAAGTGGCCCATCTACCCAGTTACCTTGTTCAACAAAACATACACTCCTCCAAAACCACAATATTTAGACAAGTGTGTAACAAAGAACATTTCTTTTCTCAATACTTCATACGAACACCTTAGAACAGTGTGATTGGTCTCCTTTGACGTCCCTCCCACTTGACACTGTAGTGTCATACTTTAATGATGCATTTCTGGACCTACTTAATAGTCAAACCCCACACTGCCTCCTGGTTAACCAAAGAGACTAGACTTCTGCTCAAAACCAGAAATAGAGCCTGGGCACAATACAACTCCAATACAAAAAACAACTACACTAAACAACTACCACCAACTCAGAAACAAATAAAAAAAAAAAACAGGTAAAAAATGACAAAAATCCCTACTATATATAACAGCACAACAAAAATACCAAAATAACCCCAAAGCATTCTGGGCAAGTATTAATCAGTTACTACAGCCAGACCAATCTGTCACCCCAACTCCCTCTACCACAAATACAAAAGAAAGCATTGCAACCCAATTCAATAACTACTTCACCAGCTCCATCCTATGCCTTACCACAACAGATGAAACTACCCCACTAAAAAAATCCCTACTGACCCTCATAATTCCAACCAGTATCTTTTATTTTAAAACAGTACCATCCAGCATAATAAGAAGAATGCTTAACAAACTAAAACCTACCACCCTTGCTGCTAACAAATTACCAGCCGACTCTCTTAGGTTAGCAGCTGAAGCCATAGCCTATCCAGTATCAGTACTAATCAGTCGCTCCATAAATGAACTCCGTGTACTCCAAATCTGGAAAGCTTCCTATATAATACAACTACACAAAGGGGGAACCAACACTCACCTTACTTATTATAGACCTGTTGCAATTCACCTAATCTCAAACAGTCCCTAACTAACACCCAACATGGCTTTCAACCTAGCCATAGCACCACTACGGCATTGTTAAGGTTTACAGACACCATTAACCACCTTAGAAACAATAGTCAGCTAGTCTCCTCAATATTCATAGACATGTCCATAGCTTTTGATACAGTCTCCCACCAAAAACTTGTACAAGAACTCCTGTCTTTTAAGCTAAGCCACTCTGCCCTTGAGTGGTTCCGTGACTATTTATCAGATCGACAACAGTCAGTAAAATCGTACAATAAATTCTCTCCTACACTATCTGTTACACTAGGTGTACCAGCAGTATCAATTTTAGGCCCACTCTTATTTAACATTTTTACCAACAAGCTCCATTCTACTACGACCTTGCTAAAATCATACAATATGCAGACAACTCCACACTTATTTGTGCAGTTCCCTCCCTCTCTGAACTACTGTAGAATGTCGGCTTGCCAGCTCACAATTAAATCTTAACCAAATAAAACAAAATTAATGCTATTCTCAAATAATAAACCCACAAACCAACATACACCTTTCCAAATCTACTCCTCAAATAATACCAAGATTGAACCAGTGTCACACACCAGACTTCTTGGTATCCCAAGTGATACCAACTTGAAATTCAATAAACATCTGGCAACCGCCATTAAAAATGTTCACATTAAACTTGGCTCCCTTTATAGATCCAAACTATATCGTACTGATTTTACCAGGAAGTCTATTGCTAGGACACATTTACTGTCTCTCCTCCTGTATGCCTCTGCCATCTTCACTAACCTGAAGAAAACTGAACTAATTAAACTTGAAGTATGCTATAATAAAATTGCCCGATTTGCCAACAACTCCCCATATTAGAGGACACCATTGTATTGCACTACAACAACTTAACTCCCTGGAACTACCCAATCTCCTTATGTTTACACAGCTTACAATAACCCACAAGATATGATATCAACCTGAAAAATGTCCAGCTCTACAAAACCTACTTAAAACCCACTCCAGCTCAAGACAACTCAGATCTTCTGATAAGCTCCTTCTACAAATAAATCTGTCTAACAACTTCCATGGAGACTGTCTGTATTCCAGTAGCATCTCCAGGATATGGAGCATGACCCTTTAACCAATGCTAACCCTCGCTAACCCCCATACATTTAAAACACTGCTCCAAATCATAGCTCTGCTCCTGCCTTAATCCCTGCTGAATAATATTACTATTCATAAGTTCTCCTAATTTGTACCTGACCAACCCCATACTTAGTTACTATCCTATTAAGATACCTTCATCTGTTACTCTTTCTTACTCCTGTAATCATTGTAATCTCTCCTTTTATACACTAACACAGATTTATAACTATACTATTAACAACATATTTTACTTTCAGCTGTTACTACTTAGTAAAATATTGTGTTTTAACACATCTTTTGTCTACTTTTCAGCCAAAGAATCTAGCATTAACTTTATAGAAAATACTGACTGATACCTATACAATATTGAAAAATCTCTCTATATTTGTATGGCTCTTATACTAAGTGTTAATGTTTCTTTGTATGTACAACTTATGTTAGTATTTAACCTATGATTGCAATCTGCTATGTTTTCTATATTTTAATATTATTGTGATTTTAAACGTCTGTATATTTCTACATGCTACAGTTTGAATGTAACATGGAACTTTTCCCCTGGGCCTCCACCAAAAATGGGTTAACAACCTAGTCAGACTATCCCGGTAAACAAATATAAAATAAATAAATAAAAAATAATACTGTGTCAGAGAACATTTGGTTTACAATAGGGTATTGTGCTCAAGGCTTGTCTATTTTTTGAGGTCTGAGAATATCATAAGGTCAAAGGTAAGTACTAGGCCATCTGCCCTTGCAGGGCATTTTAAGCCTATCCAATTTCCCCAAAGGATCAAACCTTTGATTGTACCTTGTGTCTATAGATGAAGACCATAACCACTATGTAAACCCTCAACCCCTAAGCAAACTATCCTTTCCTTACAGTAGTCTGTGGCAGAGTGTGAGTGAACTTTTCCAGTAAAGCCAAGTGCAAGTCAAATCCTGTACCTTTTCCAGTAAAACCAAGTGAAAATCAAACTCTGTACCTTGTAACTGCAAGGTAAACAGCTTAACCATTATGAGTTTTGATATGTCAGATGCTCTCTTACTACTAGTACTCCCAGATGTATTGTAAGAAACAGTTTTTCTAGACCATGGTCACCAAATTCTAAATAAGCAAGCTCATTTATTATACAAATGCCTTGGATTCATATAATAGAAGGATAAAATCACAATTATAATCTAGACAGTCAGAGATAAATAGCTCAGATGCTGATGGAGACAGGAATGGAAAAGTAGGACTGAGAGGCACTCATCCTATCTGAATTACTACAGTGTTCGCATCTGTTGGATAAGAATGTGCATGGCATACATCAGATAGCTGGGAACATGCAGCTGGCCCTGCCAAGTCATATTCATATGGTAGCTTTAATTTGGCCTTTGTGGGAATATGTGCACTTTCAGGGGATGGCAATGAAGATCTTTGCATTTGTGAGCATGTATGTTTAGTCACAGGGAGGATGGGATAGGATTACAAATAAGAAAAGTCCTGATGACTGTTTGGATGGCAGCCTCCCAGATTATGTTCTTATCCCACAGGGAACAAATGCGCACCAGTTCAGTGTGGGGAGTGCAGATGGTTGGCAGGGAGTAGTGTATAATAAAAGATAAAAAAATCATATACAGCATTAGCAAAAGCATAAAAGCAATTGTTTTACTCATATTACTTATGACGTATGACATTTAACATTTTCCAGGTACCAACTAAACCTGTTTGCAAGGATGTGTCTTGACCGACAGTATCTCGCCATAAATCAGATTTCAACCCAGCTGTCTGTAGAACTGATTCTTCACTGTATGGCTGATGAGAGTTTACCCTATGACCTGCGTGCTTCATTTTGTCGCCTGATGCTGCACATGCATGTGGACCGAGATCCCCAGGAAACAGTGGTCCCAGTTCGTTATGCCAGACTTTGGTCAGAAATTTCTAGTGAAATATCGATAAAGGGGTAAGTGTAGAACATAGAGCTATTATCATGAACACATTTTAAATATACACAGAGAGCATTACCTGTTTAACAAAAGTCTAGTTATGTTCTCAGTTACTCACCTGTCTATTACCCTTTACAGATAAACATGTATTTACATGTAATATTACAGTTGTGCACCGTTGCAGCTGTAGTTAGGTATAAACATATAGCTGGGAGTTAGCACAGATAATTAAGTTCCGACTTAATGAATTTCTTCCTGTTACAAGAGTACCAGGTTTGAATCTGTCCACATTCATTTGCTTATGTGAACTTGAGCATGTCATTTATCCAGACAGTGACAGGGGCAGCTGGGAATTTAAGCTAGGCTCCTCAGTGGTCTCCTGGATTGCATACCTGGTAACTACATTTGTAAAGATGAAGTAATTGCTCTGCAGTAACCTCTATGCTGGCTGTTATTTTTTCTTAAATCTGTTTGCTGCAAGGATAGTTTTGACAACAAACATAAATCTGAAGAAGTGTCGTAGAGATATACAATGCTGAATACGCCATGTGAAAAATCAGTCTGCAACTGATTTATTTGAAAAAAGCATCCTTTGTATTCATTGTTCTAGGTCTAAGTAAAATAAGATTTTATTTTTTTTGGGGGGGGGGGATATAATTCTTTGAAGATGTGTGTTCCAAAAAAAAAAAAAAAAAAACAACTAAAAGTTATTGAATACTTGAAAAACTAATATCATTTTATTGACTAAAAATCTCCATTTTTTTCAAAGACAGGGCAATCTTTTGTTGGCCAGATGGGAGACTGAGACTCATCTCAAGCCTAATGTCTAATAGCAGGTGTTTTCTCTCACTTAAGGTTTTTGGATATGGGAGGACACTGATCTTTGAATATATGGTTATGGGTGTCTGAGATAGTATTGGTCACTTTTTACTCTGACCTAGAGGAAATGTAAGACCTCACAAAATTACCATCTATGAGTAAGTCAAGAGAATCTAGAGGAATAAGTCTTTAGTATTTTGAGTAAGTCTTTTTTTTTTTTGTTAGAGATAAACATAAGTATTGGACCATATAATCAAGACGAGAGTGGAAACTCTTCTAATGGTCACTTTTGTTTCTAGAATAGTAAAGGTAGAAGCAGGCTTTAAGCTGGGAGTGTATCATCTCTGTGGTGTGTATGCATTTCATTTTTGGGGAACTGAGTCATACTGAACTTCTGATGGTTTTCATCACTGCAGGTGTCATGATGACATTTTATGGTTAAACTTCAGTAAGAGAAAGCTAATTGCACACATACAAGTAAAAAAAATGGAGGCTGCGTGGATTTCATGTTAGTCTCATTTGAAGTTTGTATTTTGACTTGGAATATTTTGCAATTCAGGAAATTTGTTACTAACTCTTGCTTCTGAAAGTCAGATTTTTGATTTGTATATAACTCACACTCCACAAATTTGCAGTGAAAGTGATTCAGCATTTTGTACTAAATTTCTTAAAAATATTATCTGTAATCACATCTGATGTCTTGTAAAATTTTCAAGATGTGAAGAGGGCATGTAACTTAAGAAATATCAGAAACTGTAGATACCATTTCTGCCTTACACTTAACCGAATATTGCTCCTTTTGGTTGCTAGATACCGTACCACAGCCACAGGCCCACTGCAATGGTTTTTACAAATAACACATGCTGCATTGACTTTCTAAGCATCTATATTATCCAAAAATGGCATGATATTTTACTTTTATCCAACCACTGTTTCACATACAGCTTCTCTCCTGATATTGCATTGACACTGAGTTGTACAATTTCTCTTTTTCTGTTTATTGTGGTGTAGTTTTATCATAATGTCTGTAACTTTCTTTGTGAATCATTCAGGCCATTAACAGCTATATAGTAATTTAATTGGTAGAATAGCATCTACAGTGCCACCATGCACTTACACATCCATATACCTTCAGGGTGGTGCTGCAGGTTACCAAGACTGAACTCAGTACTCCATAGGAAGATTGTGATGCCTGTGGCACATTGTTTACCATTATTGCACATGCAGAATGCAGTAAAAAGATATTGAAATTATGCAGGTCTTCTACCTCTTAAGTACAGCATTAAACACTAGGCCTAAGGTGGTGCTAGACCTTATCATCCTGTACCCCTATTGCAGATTTTTTTTTCTGAGGGATTACTGTACCTTAC
The DNA here is from genome assembly GCF_019279795.1 of Protopterus annectens. Classification (NCBI taxonomy): domain Eukaryota; kingdom Metazoa; phylum Chordata; order Ceratodontiformes; family Protopteridae; genus Protopterus; species Protopterus annectens. The sequence continues at coordinate 237,043,061 of NC_056745.1, forward strand.
TTCACACATTTAACTAGCCCAGTATTACTGAATAGCCATAAATTGTTGTAGAAACTCCTCTTCAGTAGACTGGTGAAAATAACATTCCGGATATTTCTAAACTCATCATGTGCCATTATCTTCCATCACAGAAGGCATCAGATTAAAATAAGTTGGTATTAAAATGCTGCACCCATTAAGCTGCATGTTCAGGATGGAACAAATAAGAATTAAATATGATGATGTCATGTTCGAACAAGTAAGAATTAAATACAATGATGTCATGTTATGTCATATGTGTTTCTTAAGTGATCCATCTGGGGTGTTCCACCTCAAAACTAATAATCGATTCTTAATAAAGTGGAAAGGACACAGGCAAATCCACTGAACATATAAATTTATTTAATAAACAAAAAATAAAAAAACTAATCCCATTAGCCTAACGAGTGTGATATGCAAAGCTATGGAACGCATTATCATGGACCTAATAAACAAATATATAGGGAATCTCCAAACTCTCGATCTCACACAGTTTGGTTTTGTGAAGGGTAGATCATGCCTGCTCAACTTGGTCGACTTCTTTGAGTCAGTCACCAGAGCTGTGGATGAAGGCAAGGTGGTTCATACAGCCTACCTTGATCTGGCCAAGGCGTTCGATACCATTCCCCATTCAGGAATCATAGAAAAACTCACTAAGCTAGGCATCATTCCCTATATCACTAGGTGGGCTACAAACTGGCTCACAGATAGAACCCACAGTGTGAAAGTAGCAGACTCCCAAGTCACACTGCCAACCAGTCACGAGTGGAGTCCCACATGGTTCGGTCCTGGGTCCTCTCCTGTTTGGTATCTACTTCTCTGAAGTCCAGGCAAACACAAAGGGTTTCTGACTGACAAAGTTTGCAGATGGCTGCAAGTTGGGAGCTATTATTAACTCCCCAAGTGATGTTGACATCCTACAGAAAGGCCTCACTGAGACCAATGACTGGTGTCAGAACCACGGCCTTAAGCTCAATGCCAAAAAATTTGTCGTCATCCCCTTTGTGAAAAACCCAGTTCCCATGAATTACCACATCAATGGTAGTCCACTGAACACAGAAGGTGTTATAAGAGATCTGGGAACACAGGTTGACAGCAGCCTCTGTTTTGACCACCACATTGCCGCTATGGTCAGAAAGTCCTTCTATGTGGCACATTGCATTACTAAGGGTTTTGCATCCAGGAAGAAAGAGGTCATTGTCTCCCTCTACTCTTCCCTCATTAGGCCAGTCATCGAGTACAATGCCCCATTTGGCATATACCTCACTTGACACCTGCAACAACTGGAGAGGCCACAAAAGTACCTCACAAAGATGATCCTAGGTCTTAAACACTTTTCCTGTATGGACAGACTCAAAAAACTTCAACTATTCTGTCTCATATTGCCTACTTAGAGGCGATCTCTGCTTGACATAGAAAGCCATGTCTGATCCAGCTCTGTTCGAAATGCTGCATCTAAAGAAATCCGAATATCTCCACACTACACGCTCCAGTGACCTCAACCTCATTACCACAATCAACAGAATGTGCTGGAGGAACAGGTTCATAACCCAGAGACTGCCCTTGCTATGGAATAGACTTCCCATGCATGTCAAACAGAGCACCTCACTGGCCCTCTTCAAGAGAAATCTTGATGAGTGGATGGGAAATAGAAAATTCACCCCGGGGATCACTCCAGTGGCTCTACTTGACAGAGGCACTGTGAACTAAGGTCATGTGGAACGATGTCTAGGGTAATCCTATGGGTTAGGTTTGTAAAGGCTCCAGGGCCATTAGCCTAGTTCACACCTATGAAAATATTTTTTGTTTATTAAATATATTCAGTGGATTTGCCTATCTTCTTTCCACTTCATTGAGAACTGGTGTTTAAATGAGAAAATGACTTTTAATTTTGATGTGACATGGATATTATTCATTAATGAAAAAGGATGTTGTGTTAATGAAATGTGTTTCCAGATTTGAGGTTGTTAGAAAGATATAATCTAACTTTACATTTCCAGACATTGTAGTTTTTTTAAGGAATAAGAAGATTTGCACTCCTATTAAGGGGAATAATCTTAATTAAAAATAGGAACGTCTTTCGGCTTTTCCCGGTTAGGGGTCACCACAGCGGAACTCTGGTCCGCTAATGATTGGCAGTGGATTTTTACAGTGCCGAGTTGCCAGCTCAACAGCCAACCTTCAAAGAAGGCACACCCATTCACACACGCACCTACCTGCATGTCTTTAACTTCACTCGACCACGGGGAGGACATGTAGACTCCACACAGAAGGCGCTCCAGCCAAGAATCGAATGGGAGAACCTCTTGCTGTGAGGCGGCAATTCTAACAGCTGCACCACTGCGGCCCCAATAACCTTAATTAAAAATAATCTCCAAAAACCCATTTTATTAATATTAGCAAACATATTTAAAAAAAACATCCAAACCATGTAACTCTTTTTATTACATAGAGCCAATTACACATCCTTGCAGATGTGTTTGCAGGACAGAAAGTACCAAAGTATTTGAGCATTGCTGATTGGAGTAAGTGAGCAGACCGTTTTCTGGAGTGCAGGTGGTTAATGTAAAACTGACAATACAGAGTGATGAACTTTCAGTACAAACAGTGCAAAATCCCCCAAAAATAAGCATTATAAACTAAAGATGCCATACCTCTCAACCGCTTAAAGCAAGAATTCTGGACAAAGCCATAAAAAAGGGGGATAAAGGACCACAAAATGGGACAATTTTTAAATATTGCATTTACAAACTTATAAGGTTGATAGAATAGCAGGTTTTGCAGTAGCATGACTTTTCTGAAGGATATAAAGTCTAAAACTCAAATCTCTGTCATTATTTTCTAATATCAATCTTTAGTGTTTTGCCACTAATTTTATGAAAAATGGACCAAAAATATGAGGCAAGAATCTGGACATTCTCCAAAAATCTGTACAGTTAAGAGGTATGAAAGGTGTGACTGAACATTTTTGATTTTCAAAATAGTGCAAGTATCATTGTTTTTATAGCTGTCATTCTTGTAACTGTATCGTTATATTTATATAAATTAGGATATTTAGTTTGGTGATCTAAGAGTGAGTACTGACAGTGCTAATACATTGTCATCTCAAGTTACTGGAGGGGGCAGGTGTTAAGAGTGAGGGTTATGAGGGTGTTTTGTTTGTAACAGAGAGTGATTGGTCATTTCAATTTTAGCTGAGCTCTTTTTGACTGACATTTTTTTGGGTAAGTCACAATGACTCCTCAGAGTCACAGCAGCGGACTCAAGGAGATTGGTAAACATCTCCACAGCATCATGTGTGAGCATCCTTATGAACATTGCAAGTAGTATATGGTATCAGAAGTATCAAAAAGTACACAACACACCACCATGTGGGCTTTTATACCCCCTATGGGAGCTTTGTTTACATTTCTATATCTTTTTCCCACTTTCATAGAATGTGCCACACTCATTTATGATGCCGAGGTTTACAGTAGTTTAACTGAAAATAAACATTGTGCTGTTTTAATGTATGCTGAATGAAATGTGGCTAAAAATGACTGCATGTAATAAAATAAAACTTCATCAGCTTTTTGGTAGATAAATTGGCCATATGGATCAAAGTAAGATTTTAAATATATTATTCATACTTTGTGATGTATCTTTGCCTTGTTCACTGTTGCATTTTATCTGACATTGATCTTCAAATATTCTGCGCTCTTCTGATTAATATCTTTGTTGAAGATAGTACTGTATGTTTACTTTTGAGGAAAAAACATTATTTATAGAACATGTACACATTTACTTATTTCTTTTCTTTTTTATTTAGATATGATTCCTTCACCGAAAGCTCAAAAGACATGATGAAAAGAATGTTTGCAAATACCATGGATTTTGTGGAAGCTTATCTTAATGATGTCGTCAACCAGCCTTTTCCATTTGGAGATCCAGAGAAAAATAAGCTAACATTTGAGGTATTGCAGTCTTTATGTAACGCTTTGTTGCCTTGGTGTAATTTGAACCTGTTTATGACTACTTCTGTTTATTCCTGTTGCTTCCTGTTCATTTCGTCTTGATCTTTTCTTTACTAATAGCAGTCATCTAGTTTGCCTGTGAGAATAACTGTGCTGTCCTGGATGACCTCTGACACTCACCTTACAATTACATAGCATGCCTTTTAAGTACATTTTACATTCTGTCATCTCTCTCAATTTTTTTCCTTCCCCCAACCAGTCCTATGCCATCTTGAATGCTTATATTGATTCCCTGTTCAGCACCTACAGTGGTAATCCATTCTCTAGGTATACAGCTGTCTCTGTAAAATATTAGTTTTAGAGACCAAGGAGTCTATAGAAACTGCTAACTGTGCCCCTTCCTTCCCCATCTGTCTTTCCTGCTTGAGGTAACCCCTTCACATCTCCCAGTCATGATCTTGTGCATTATCATTATTAGAACCTCCCCACCCCCCTTGTACTGTGGGAGAAGAGTTATATCTCCTTTTGTTTCTGGTCATATCTCTTCTCCACCATTCCGCAAATCTTTCTGATGGTTTTCTTAGATTCATTCCAGCAGACTTGTGTCCTTTTCTTTGTGTGTTGTCCATAACGGTACACTGTACTTATGAATGTTAGCTAACCAGGAATTTCTAGAGTAGATGCATTACCTCTTTGCTGCTACTACTGCCCTCTCACTGTCCTGCTGGTGGTGTAATTCAGGGTGCAATTAATGGTCCCTGATCTTCCTGTCCTGTGGGAAAGGAGGCAGGTGTGCTCTCACATTACTGACATCTGCAAGAGTCGGTGTATTGCCTTCAGCAAGGAACATAGCATGTTCTTCGTGTTTCACTGTTGCAGTCATCACACTTGGGTTATCTGCTTGCAGGTAGCCCTCAGTCAGCCCGAATGAAAGAGTCTTAGGATTTCTGCATCGGATGCTGTCGTTTCCTCCATGACATCAGGTCATCAGGGGTATAAAACATGCAGCTGACACCATTACATCAGCTTTTCTTGCTGTGCGGGAGCCCAAAGCAGAAGCAGTTCGCAAGGGCCAGTTGGCCACTACCTAAAATTTTTGTTTTTCGAGTTTCAAACCTGAAGTCTTCTAAAGCTAAGTACCCCATTGGGGATTCTTTTTTTCTTGCTCTAACCAATGTCAGAAAAAGTTAACAATTGTCTTGCCTGTGGAAAGCAAGTACCTCAGAGAGATTTCCATTCTTACTGCATCACCTGTTTAGGCCCAGACCATGACGTTCCTTTCTGTCAGTTTTGTGCCTTGTTTAACGCCCAAACTATTCGTCGTCGGGCTATCTTTGTTGCTAAATTCTTTCATTCTCGTTCTTCATATTCTGAAATGGCTTCGGTAAGCCATCTGACTACCATTCTTCTGAAAAAACATAAGGGCAAAGACAGAGACAGTCCGCATAGGTCCAAAACTGCCGACGATGCTTCCATTAAGCTAGGCGCCAGTCCACCGGTACTCAGTGAGGCGCCTTCGCAGCCTGTGATACCCACTTGTACAAATTTGCAGGCCTCTGCTAAGACCCATTCTGAGTCCGGTATACCGCAAGATGTTTCTTCGATTATGGAACTTGCGGATGTCTCTACCTTGCATGGGTCCGGAGCCGCTGTGCAGGAACTGGCTTCTGTATTCCAACCTTCTGATGTTTGTATTAAACCATCTACTTTGTTTCAGACTAAAACAACTGAGTTTCTCTGGCCCAGAGTTCACACTACGCCTAAAAAACGACTAAAGTGCATGCTCAAGCTTCCATCCCACAGAAACAAATGCGTAGAATGGCTGAAGACCTTATAACTCTAATTAGGGGAAGCCAGCCTTCCCCCTCTAAAAGACAAAGAATCTATTTCCCTTCAACAGACCATGAATCCGATGACTTTGATCCCTCTAATTACCAGGACATACCCTTATCTACCTATGAGGATTCAGATGCAGAGGATTCCATTCCATCTGCCTCCCCTCCAGAGGACTTTTTTTTTGGTGAAATCTTGCATACCTTAAGAGAGCATTTCCACTGGGAATGCCAGGACTACCCACAGTCCAAAAAGAGACTCAGAGAATTTTTAGACTTGCCTCAGCACAGGCCACTAGCTATACGTCCTGTCCTAGATATTGTAGATGATGTTTTCATGGAATCCGATCTTACTCCTGATACTTTACCACCAGCTCCTAGAAAGCCTGACAGATACTACAGGGTACCTGACTCTCAAAACTTTCTCTTTAAGAATCCCACTGCAGATCCAGAGACCATTTCCCAGGGACCTAAAGGTATTAAGGCTACTACAGCCAAAAATCCTACCCCTTCGGACAGGGATTCAAGGGCTTTAGACAGATGGGGCAAGAAGGTATATAACTCTGCAACTCTTCAGGGCTTTAAATTGCCAGTTTCACATGTTGGAGTATCAGCAGCATATTATGGAACTAATTAAACAAAAAATGTTGTTGCTTCTGGATTTTGCAGAAAATAAAGATTTACAAGAGTTAATGCATTCTGCAAACCAAGTCAGTAAACATACGTTGCAGTGTGGTTTTGATGCCTTAGAAGCATCTTGCAGGGCTGCTGTCACTGGGTCTGTACTAAGAAGGCATGCTTGGCTGAAGGAACAAATCTTGCAGTTCATGTCAAAGCAAAATTACTAGATGCTCTATTAAACCAGGAACGCTTGTTTGGCACAAAAGCAGAAGAGGTTCTTAAAAAGATGGAGGAAGAAGCTAAATCTATGCAAACTGTTAAAGATTTTTTACAGGTACAACCACCTAGATTCAGTAGGCATTGGCCTTCTAAAAACGGGTTCTTTCTGGTCCCTTCCTGGTCTTCTCAGCCCAAACCCAGGAGCAACAGACCACCAAGGCCACAGTCACAGGGTATGCAGAGATCTAAACAATGGAGTGCTCCCCCTCAAAAATAGTGAATGGTAAGCCACTCCCTTATGGAAAAAATTCACAATGACTCGTCTATCATCCTTCCCAGCCATGCCCAAGTACTTGCACCCCTAGGAGGAAAACTCGCCCTGCATGCAAAAAACTGGATGTCCATTACCCAGGACCGATGGGTCCTAAACATTGTATCCCAGAGATACAGATTCTACTTCCACTCACTGCCAACCCAAAGCGGGTTGCCAGACCTTCCTCCAAACCAGTGAGCAGAGGCTCAAAAGCAAGTACTTTCTCTTCTCAGTATCAGGGCTATTCAACCTGTTCCAATAGAGCAAAGAGGACAGGGTTTCTACTCCAGACTGTTTCTGGTGCCCAGAAAAAAGGGCTCTTGGTGCCCTATCCTAGACCTGTCCATTCTCAATACTTTCCTGGTGGTCCCAAAATTCAAAATGCTTACACTACAACAGCTGATTCCTATGCTAGCCAAAGACTCTGGGCTAGTCACCCTAGACCTAATAGAAGCTTATCTGCACATCCCCATAAGGGAATTTTGCAGGAAATATCTACGTTTCAGGGCAGGCTCTATGCACTATCAGTTATCTGCACTTCCCTTTGGCTGATCTACTGCGTCCAGGGTATTCACAAAGTGCCTGGCTCCAGCCATTGCATACTGCAGGCAGAGAAATATTCAAATTTATCCATACTTGGATGATTGCCTGATTCAGGCAGACAGTCAGGAATTGCTACTTCAGCACCTGGCATTTGTAAAGAGACTTCTAACTTCTCTGGGGTACACCATCAATGAAAATAAATCACATCTGGTGCCCAACCAAAAGATTATATTCCTGGGAGCAAGCTTTAACACAACTTCCCAGATGGCAATCCTTACTCCAGAAAAGCAGGTTTATTTGACAAACTACTTCAAACTAATGGCCACCAGAAACCAGCTGTCTGCAAGAAAAATACTGCAAGCCCTAGGGTTCATGGCCTCATGCATTCTGCTAATTCCATATGCAAGACTGCATATGAGGAAACTTCAGTGGTACTTAAAAAGTCTTTGGTGCCAACATTCTCAGGACCTGGAAACAGTTATTCCTATCATTCCCTGTCTTAAGGGCAGAGTTCCTTTGGTGGGCAGAGGCATGCAACCACAACAAGGGACTCCCTTTCACTCAACCCCTCGCCACCCAAACCCTGACAACAGATGCATCAGACTATGCATGGGGAGCTCACATGGCAGGCAAATGCATTCAGGGAAAGTGGAGCCCAGGACAAATTCACCTACATATCAATCAGAAATAAATGTTAGCTGTACAGAATGCTCTGACAGCCTTCAAATACCTTATCCTTCCAGGACAACTCTTGATAAAGACAGACAACACCACAGTTATGTGGTACATAAACAAGCAGAGGGGAACTCATTCCTCCCCACTCTGCAGGCTAGCCATGGCCCTGTGGAACACAGCCTTGAGCAACCAAGTGCACCTGCAAGCTCAATTCCTGACAGGCAAACAAAATTCACTGGCAGATGACTTAAGCAGAAATCTACTGGACCCACACGAGTGGAAACTGGAACCCAACTTTGCCTCCCCCCCAAAACCATCAATTGAGCAAATTTTGCACCAGAAATCCCTACAGCCAAGCATGGAATGTGGATGCCCTAGCCTTTACATGGGAAAACCTCTCAATTTATGCTTGGTATTTGGGCCGACTGAGGGCTACCTGCAGGCAGATAACCCAAGTGTGATGACTGCAACAAAGAATACACTCGAACAACTACATTTATGGTAAGTGTACACAACTGTACTATGTCTACACTGCCCAACATTGCACCTCTTTGCTGGAAGGTTGTACTTGTCTGATAGCTTGTATGCACTTTCCAAGAGCGGTTATGGTGGAGCATGCTATTGTGCACCTTTTATCGACTCATTGTTCACTGAAATATACAATTAAAAAATGGTAAGATAAAAAAACTAAAAAAATATTTTTCATATTTGCATGAGGCAAGCTGCCCTAACCCCCCATGATGGGGGGTTCTAACCCTATCCCCTCTAAATTATGAATTCCAACTCCCCATTTGCACCAGAGCAGAGAAAAGGGAAACCTTCCCAAAGAAAGCAATCTTCTGGCTCACATAATTCAACACATTGTGGAAAAACCACACAAAAATATTAAACTTCTAAAACTGAACTTCAGACTAAAAAAAAAAAAAAAAAAAAAAAAAAAAAGTAGTGGTGACTAATAGGTGTGCCATAGCGCAGTTCACTGGATATGTAGACTGTCCCATTCCATAATACTTAACTCTTGCCTCCACTGGAGAATGATTGTCCCACTGGGCTCTTGCTCAGGTTGAGGAACAAATGAATCACTTGTGAACAGGAAGCAAAGTCTTTGGACTAAAGCAAGACAAACAAAAAAGAAATACTTCCAGATACCGTTCATTCTTTGCTACCATCAATTCCAGTGTTCCTCACTGATAATTTACACCATAACTGATGTGACCTAAGTGTAAAACTTTGTATTTTTTTATACTGAACCTCATTTACCACACTTCTACCCAGCTATTTAGCTTTCCAAAATCTTACCACCCCAGGTCTTTCCCCCACCATTTTCCAATGTCAGAACGACCTTTGTGTCATAATCAATAAGGCTGGTTCTGTTCTCTGTTCCATCATGCTGAGGAGTACTGGACCCAGGATAGAACCCTGTAGTACTTGGCCACTTTTCTAATTCCTGGTATCATCCCTTTTACCCCAACCCTCTATTCTGGCTTTCAGCCATATATCTATTCAGATTGTTAACCCCTTCCAGTGTTTCTATCAGCCTCCCATGCGGGACCCTGTCAACAGCTGTGCTGAAGTTTATAGTAGTCATATCTCCTGGTATTTCCCACTCAAGCTGATTCACAACCTAGTGTTAGAAATGGATCGTTTTTTCTCATATCTCCTTCTAGCCATGAATGTGAGGTGGTCACTATCTGGGAGATTTGTAGTCCTCTAGAAAACTAAAAAAAACAAACAAAACAAAAAAAAAAAAAAACAAAGCTGGTGGACTACTATGGGCAGTAGCAACTAATTTATTGAAGCGCTTTTCGTCTGTTGCACTGAACAGACTTTATCAGATCCGATAACAATAAATTAGTTGTTACTGCCCGTAGTAGTCCACCAGCTTTGTTTTTCATTTTTCAGTCTGGTTGTATTTTCTTGGTTTCCTCTAGAAAACTCACCAAGCTACTCCTCAGGAATATACCAGTACCATTTCCTGCCATATCTTCAGTGGCATGCATCTATCTTCACAGTGTTGGGGTTAAGTAGTATCTGTGTGGTTTAGAATGTTACAAGCTTATTGAAAGAGAAAAAGTTGTGGAATTATTTATTTTATTTCATATCTTTTTTTATGGTTCTGCCTGTTATTACTGGTCATTTTGTTTACCTGGTTTGAAGAAATTCAGGATGTAATCTCCCTTACTGAGCCATCATAGGTTCATAAGTTGGTACTAGGCTGTCAGCCCTAGGGACCTATACAAGCCTAGCCATAACAATTCCCTGGATATTTCTTCCCACAATATTTACTTCCCTGGACCCCTGTCTAGCAGGGTGACTGACATGATCCCCGGGGTGAATTTCCTATCTCCCATCCAGTCGTCAAGGTTCCTTTTGAAGAGGGCCAAGGAGGCGCTCTGCTTGACATGTAAGGGCAGTCTATTCCAGAGTATGAGGAGTCTCTGGGTCAGGAACCTGTCCCTCCAGCATGTTTTGTTCATTGTGATGACAAGGTTTAGATCCCTGGAGCGTGTGGCTCTGAGGGACTGGGATTTCTTTAAGTGGAGCATGTCCAACACCTCAGGGTTTGACATGGCCTTGTATGTTAAACAGAGATCATCTCTGAGTAGACAATATGCCACAGAGTATAGCTGGAGTTTTTTTAGATGGTCAACATAGGGCATCTGCTTTAGGCTTGTAATTTGTTTAGTGAGGTATTTCTGTTGCCTTCCAGCTGTTGCAGATATCTTGGGAGGTACATAACCAGATGGGGCGGGGCGTTGTACTCTATAATGGGTCTGATGAGGGATGAGTACAGTGGGACAAGGACCTCCTTTTTTCTAGATGAAAAGCACTTAGTGATGAGGTGTGCCACATAGAAAGATTTCCTGACTGTTGTGGTGTTGTGGTTATCGAAGGTGAGACCACTGTCCACCTGTGTCCCCAAGTCTCTCATCACAATTTTTTGGTGTTTAGTGTACTGCCACCTATGTGGTAATTCATGGGTACATGGTTTTTCCCAAAGGGGATAACTATACATTTCTTGGCATTAAGCTTGAGCCCATGGCTCTGGCACCAGGCATCTGTTTCTGTAAGGCTGTTTTGTCGAATATCCACATTATTTGGAGATTCAGTAATGGCTCCCAGTTTGCAGTCATCCGTGAACTTTGTTAGCCATAGTCCCTTAGTGTTGGCCTGTACTTCAGAGAAGTAGATGCCAAACAAGAGCAGTCCCAGGACTGAACCCTGAGGTACTCCACTTGTCACTTGTCTGGAACTGGATTTGGAGTCGGCTACTTTTACAATCTGGGTTCTCTCAATAAGCCAGTTGACAACCCATCAAGTGACAAAGAGATTTATGCCCAGCTTAGTAAGTTTATCTATGATTCCAGAGTGGGGGCTGGTGTTGAAGGCTTTGGCGAGGTCCAGATAGGCTGTGTGGACTGCCTTACCCTCATCCACAGCTCTGGAGACTGATTCGAAGAAGTCAATCAGGTTCAGGAGACAAGATCAACCCTTCACGTACCCAAACTGGCTGGGGTCCAGTGTTTGAAGGTTGACAATGTCTTTGTTTATAAGTTCCATGGTAATGCGTTCCATGCCCTTGCAGATCAGGCTCATCAGACTGATGGGATGGTAGTTCCCGGGATCGAAGGTGGATCCCCCCTTGTGGAGAGGGATATCTGGAGTTGTGCACCACTCAGTGGGCACGAAGCCTGAGGTGAGACTATGATTAAACATGACACTTAGGTGAGGTGTTAGTTCATTTTGTAGTTCATGTAGTACACAGCTCGGGACGTCACCTGGTCCCATAGATGCTGTTTTCTTAGCTTTGGAGAGTGCGGTTTCTACCTCTGTGGCCGTGATTCCTGGAATTTGGCAGTCTTTTGGTATTGATATGGACCCTTTAGGGGGTGAGAGGGGGGTGAAGTTGGCACTAAATTGATCTGCCAGGATATTGGGAATATTTTTTGGATCAGTATATTTAATGCCATTCTGTTGTAGCTCAGAGCAGATCTGAGCATTGCCATTTAGATTCCTGACATAACTATGGAATGCCTTGTGGTTGTCATTGGAATATTTGGCAATTTTATTTTCGTAACTAGCTTTGGAGGATTTTATGAGGGATCTCAGTTTCTTACTGAGGCTGGTAAGGGAGTTTTTTGCATCCTGGGATTTTCCTCTTTTCTGCAACAGTTTCTTCCTTCTGTTGTGTAGTTTGTTTATGGCAGGGGACCACCAGATTGGTTTCCTTTTTTTAGGAGGAGAGCGTCTTGGTTCTATTTGGGATGGCACGATTCATGCGCAAGTGGATACGCTCGTACAGTGCCTCAGTGTAGGATTCAGCAGTCGAACTTTCAGCTCCCATCTGCATGGGTGTCATGAAGTTTGTCATTTCTGAATTGAGTAGCATGAAGTTGGCTTTGGAGACGTTTTTTATGGAGGTTTTCTTACTGGGGGGTGGGGGTGGGATGTGGATGTCAAGGGTAATTAGCTTATGGTCAGACCTGACCAATGAGAGGGTGACCACTGGTGTGGAGCATCTATCTCCCATGTTGGTAATGAACAGGTCTAGGGTATTGGAGCCCCTGGTGGGACAATGGATTAATTGATCCAGGGTGTTGGAATTTATGAATTCCAAGAACCGTTGGGAAAAGGTGTTGGTACCCGAGTAGTTTTCATAGGTTCATAGGTTCATAGGTTCATACTAGGCTATCTGCCCGAGGGCATTTACAAGCCTAGCCCATCGTTTTGTGGCTTACGCCACCCCTTTAGTATGGGGAACTATACCCATTATTTTGCTGTGCCTCTGTCGAGCAGTGACACTGAGGTAATCCCAGTTAATGGCAGGGTAGTTGAAATCACCCAGTATTAGGGTGTTTGATTGTATCTTAATATTTTCCAGTATGTTTAGAAAGGTGTAGTGAGAATCTTGGGGAATGGTGGGGGATCTGTAGCAAACTACAATTTGAATTGTAGTCTTACCTAGTGTTAGTTGCACCTGGAGAATTTCAGATGCATTGTGTTGGGCAACTAGCCTGGAGGTGTGAATATCCTTGGTGAATATGGACACTCCTCCACTTTTAGTGTTTCGGTCTTGGTTTGGTGGCCGAAAAGTGTGGTAAGAGTTGTAGCCTGGTATTGCAGGGGTGCTCTCTGGAGCCTTGAACCAGGTCTCAGTTACTGCACAGATATCCATGTTCTCCATTTTTAGGAGTGCCTCGAGTGCATTTTGAGGTTTAGACTTCTAGCATTGAGTAGAATTACCTTCAGATTTTGCATGCTTGTATCTGTTACGGTGGTGGTTTTGTCCTTTGAACTTTGCCTAAAAAGGCACTATAGGGGTGGCAAGAGCTTTAGCCCGTAATCTGAATCTCAGGGGTGACAGGTGCAGACCGTCTCTGGCAAAGTATCGTGGTTTGTCGATCATGTCGTCCCAGGCAGGCAGATACTGGATCCCCTTTGAATGACACCAGAAGCTTATCCAATTGTTGAAGTCCATTATTTTGTCCTTGTACTGTGGTATCATTCTGGGCGAAGGCAGGATGCTACTCAGGGCTAGGGTCATACCTGCCTGGGTCACGTGATCTGAGAGCTGTTCCATGTCGCTTTTCATGTAGTCCAGGGAGGTACGTCTCAGGTCATTCACTCCAACATGGACAATGACAGAGTCGAATTTGTACTTGTTGTGGAGTGACTTAAGTGCATGTGTTATGTGGCAGATCCTAGCACCAGACAGGCAGCTGACTGTAATTTTCTCCTTGCTCAGCCTGGCGAGTGGGACATCAGTGTGCCTGACTATAGAGTAACCTATGACTAAAGTGTTGGGTACGTTGTCTTGCCTTAGGAGCTGTTGTTGGGTGGCACACCGGTGTTGTGAGCTATGTGTCATTTTGGTTGTGGCTGGTGTTTGTTTGTGTTTCAGCTTTGGAGGTCCTTGTTGTTTGGGCAGGTTAATGTTAAGGGCCTCCAGATATGTGGGTTTAATGTTGCTCTGTGTGGTTGTTGATGGTGTGGGTTTTGAAGGGCTATGTGTTGCTTGAGGGGTAGTGCAGGTGTTAACTTTCTCCTCTTCACTGTCTAGCACAATCTTGGCTGGAGAGAGCTTTGCTTCCAATTTGGCTATGTAAGTGAATCTCTCGCAGGTTGTAGTGTTGGATGGTAGGAGGAGAGGGTTGTCTGTGTACATGAGGCAGTTGCTGCATTGTCCCAGTATGCCCAGATTCAACAGGTGGACAGGAAAAATCACCGAAAGCTGACCCTTGGACATGCCTATTTAGGTGCTTTTTTTGTAAGGTACAAGAGCTGTTTTCCCTTACCTTTGCAAGGTACTTTGCAGTTATAGGCTGTTTAGTGCCTACGGCTAATTTCTCCTTATTAACAAAGAGAGAGTTGAGTGATTGTATCAGTTTAATGCTCCCTAGTGCTTTCCAGCAGGTTCTAGAGCAGGTGCTAGTCACAGGAGTTCAGATTTTAGTGCTACTACTGAGAAACCAGCTAGTTCTAAGGAAAATTTTGAAGAGCAGACTTTCTGGCACGGAATAGTTTAACCGTAGCCCCAAGATGCTGCACGATGCAAAAAACGCACACAAACTCATGTGTTTTTAAGCCAGAAAGTTGAAAGGGGTAGAAATCAGCCCAAAAATGGCTAATAAAATTACAGTTTAAGAGCTAAAAACCACTCCTCTAGTGTTAGATAGGCAGTACAATGCTCACCATTCCCACTGGTAAGGAGTAGGACTTCCCTCTACCAAAGCAAGGTCTGGGTAGCTCTGAACACAGAAAATAAAGTCCTGAAAGCAAAGCCTGGGATTTGGACTATACTAGCTAGGAAAGGCGGGAAATGAGCGAACAAGATAGTATTTTTTTGTTTATTTTTGTTAGGTTAAACAGGCTAAACAATGTAAATAAACACAGAAAAGGCTAACGCACTTAAAACTTTTTAAATGAAGCAAGCCAAGTGCACAACTGAAAAAATGATTTAAGAGGCAGTAATACAGTAGAATAAGTAGCTAGTCTACATATACAGAAAAGTCTATATATACAGAAAAGCAGCTAAAATAACACTAAAACAATTCAGATGCAATGCAACCTAGAGCACTTGAGTTGTAGCAATATTAAGGCAAATGCAGTTTTAGTAAATGCACTAAAATATACTCTATAGTTCCAAAATGTTTGAGAAGCACAGTCAGCACACAAGGAGATTCAGGCATTTTTTTTAAGAAAAGGAGAAAGGAGGAACAGAAGGAAAGAAACTAAGTGGGTTGGCCTTCTCAGATGTTCTCTCTGTATTAGGTAGAATGAGCTAATGAGATTAGACTGGGAGGAGTGTCCCAGATCAAATTTAGAGTAGAAGCGGGCAAGTGCAAGACCAGCAGGGTATATAGGGAGAGTGGGAAGCTATTTAGGCAGAAAACACTGCAAAAATGTTTTATCACAGCAGAAAACCAGCAGTTAGCCAATAGCTACAAAATACAGTACAAGTATACAACAACATTTCTGTAAATATCTAGAATAAGCAATACATACTAAAAATAAGCAAAATAACAGGCTACTTACTGCTATATATCACAGATCAGATGCTCCTCCTCAGATAGCTGTGTGTGTAATGGCTGAAACACTCAAGTTAACTTCTTAAGTAATAGAAAGTTGAAACCTTAAACAACTTTAAAAAAAGTTCAAAAGAACCAATGAGGTGCTTTCTCCAAGCTGTAGACCTGGCAACCCAACTAGACAATGACCATAAATACTAAACTCTCACTGAAGTGGGGGATGGTCTTTGCTAACTAAGATGGCCTGGACATTGAGCTCAGAAAACAGCCTTTAACAAACAACTAGGCCCACAAACACGATCAGGAATATGGAGAATATTACAGCTGCTATCTAAACTATTTTAAGCAGAAAACACTACAGAAATGTTTATCACATTAGAAAACCAGCAGTGAGCCAATAGCTATGAAATACAGTACAAGTATGCAATATACAATAAAATTCCTATATATATATATATATATATATACATATATAGAATAAGCAATAAATACTAAAAAGAAGCAAAATAACAGGCTACTTACTGCTATATATCACTGATCAGATGCTCCTCCTCAGATAGCTCTGTGTGTAATGGCTGAAACACTCAAGTTAACTTCTTAAGTAACAGAAAGTTGAAACCTGAAACAACTTTAAAAAAAGTTCAAAATGAACCATTGAGGTGCTTTCTCCAAGCTGCAGACCTGGCAACCCAACTAGACAATGACCATAAGCACTAAACTCTCACTGAAGTGGGGGATGGTCTTTGCTAACTAAGATGGTCTGGACAATGAGCTCAGAAAACATCCTCTAACAAACAACTAGGCCCACAAACATCATAACATAAGTTTACTCTAATGATGTTGGCTTTAAGTTTTGACGACCTGAATTCTCAGTCATGGTATGAGCATTCTAACATTTTACTGTAGGCTGACTACAAATATCTTACTGTTCATTTTGTAATGATTATTATAAGGCTGGACCATTTGCTACTTAAGAATAAATCAGTAACTTAAAGTTCACTAAAATGAAAGTTCTAGCTAATACAATGTTTTTGTTCAAGTGTATGTTTAGTTTCCAGATAGTCATTTACCATTTTCGTTTCTCATTTAACCATAATGTGTAAAACATTTCGAAATAGAGAAAAGTACAACCTAGGTTTTCATCAGTGCTCAGTTCAGCAGAGTGGCACCATTTTCAACCTTAAAAATATAGTGTATGCTGGACACAAGGGACAAAAAATAGCATTCATTTCCCCCCTTTTGATATGAAAGATTTATTAATGGCTGCTAACTATAACAAACAGTGAAGTTATATATAGTACTCTGTATAGTTAAAACAGTAATGCATGATAGGACATTAACTGTTACACAAATACACTAACCCTAAAGTGAAGTTACACAAATAAACTCACTTATGTAGGGTTGTTTGCTTATACCAGTGTGGTTTAGTCCATATTTGAGTGACGTCCTGGAGTCTCATTTCATTGATGGGACAGATGCATGAAACTGAAAGTCATGAAGTCCATTCTGGATGCAGGGAAGGAAAAGGATTCACATATCTGCTGAAGGGAATACACATCCTGCACAACTTTATTAAATATAATAATCTCCACAGTGATAATCAGCTCAGGGCAAAAGGGCCATTTTGCACAACTGTTCCATTGACAAAATGGGACTCAAGGAAGCTTAACTAACCATTTTGTCCTAAGGTGAAGTTAAAAGTAGAAATCTACAGGAGCCAAAAATAAATACCCCAGTTAATGTTTGGTGATATTGCTACCACATATTGTTTATTTTATTTTTAAGTCTTCATTGTTTTAGTAATTTTCCTTCTATTTTGCATTGTTCCATTTTGCTTAGTGCTTCTGTGTTTGTAACTCACTTGAGAACACTGGTAGGTGTTAAGAATGACTTTAAAGATATTCTAAGAAAAGGGAACAGCAGAAAAGAAAAACATCTAACTAGACAGGAGGCAGAAAATGCAATTTAGTCTTTTTTATTCATCACATTCTAACACAAAAGTTAGTGTTGATTTCTCATAGTTCCTTGGAAATCTGTTGTAAATGGGACTGCAAAACGAGCAAGTGCTGTTCGCAAAAATTGCTTTCACCAATAGTAAAGTTTGCTTTTTTCTCCACTGTTGTGCAACCTCGGAGTTGGTATATATATATATATATATATATATATATATATATATATATATATATATATATATATATGAGTAAAAATGCTGCAAATAACACGCCAAAGATTACCAGCAATACAAAAGCCAGATTAATGCGGAAAAAATTGTGTGTAGCTGGTAACAACTCCACATGTAAAATTAGTAAGCATAGGAAGCACAAAGTCAATAGTACAGTTCCTTAAAAGTTCACGTCTGTTCAGACCCAGTTCCGTAGTGCTTGAAATAAGTAGACAAACCAAAAAATGCAGCAAACCTCAAGAAGTTTAGTCTATTCAGACCAACAATTATAAAGGCAGGTGGAAAGATTCCTAATAGAACGAAGGAACACTGAAGCCAGTCGTATGCAGTAAAAACACAGGTTTAATGGATCCACGGTGAGCGCTTTCGCAAAATGCTTTTTCAAACCAGTAACATTGCATGGCATTGCATTCAATTTATACTAGTTCCATCAGTTAAGCGAACTAATTAAAAAAGCAATTATCTAATCAGTAACAGTATATTGCTTTAACCAATATGCTCTCCTCAGAAACAAAATGAAAGCATAGGCTTAATAATAAGTTATTAAATTGTTTATACATGGATTATAAAAATCTGTGTATATTAGCAAATACTGATTTTTTAAAAACATTTAAAACATCAACAATAATAACAAGAATGTTAAAAACATTTAAAAATGTGTATATTTTTAATAATAATAAACTAAATTTTTATATATAGAACTATAATAATAACAATGGTCATTAATACAAATACCCCCTGCTAATATAATTAAACCTATATCAGATCCTATGTCTTCTATTCTTGAGTATAGGTTTCAGGGGCACTCTATCATTAAGCCCCGGGGGAATATGAGCCTTAGTTCTAATGATCCACTGGGTTTCTAGTGATTCAGTTACATTTTTAATGTCACCCCATCTATTAGATGGCTCCAAAATTTGCAATACCAAAAAAGTAAATTTGTGACTTTCATTAGTCTCTAAAACATGCTTCGATAGCGCATTCACTTCAGATTTGATTCGTATTTGATATAGGTGTTCACGAATGCGCTGTTTTAGCATGCGATTCGTCTTACCAACGTAAAACGATGCGCATTGGGAACATCTAGCCAAGTACACTAAATGTCTACTTTCACAGTTCGCGTTAACTTTAATGAAAAAGTAATCTCCTGTCATAGGATGTATAAACATAGATGTATTTAAAATATAGGAACAATAATTACATTTGTTACATGGCTTAGTTCCCATGAAATCAATTGAAATACTACTTTTTGTTAAAGGAGAGCAGCATAGCATGTTATATAAATTGTTTTTGTTTTTATAAGCAAAATTGGGATGCTCACCAATATGTCTAGAAACTTCAGGATCTAGTCTAAGTATTTCCCAATGTTTATTAATTAAATCCTTTATATAATAAATATCCTGTGTATGGTGAGTTGTATATCTGACTACATCTTTCTTAACAATCAAATTACTAATAGTATTCGATTTATATTCCTTAAGACCAGCCTCAGAAAAAATGGGTGTGGCTCTATTGTGTCTCAGATTTCGAACTTCATTAAGTGTGTCCCTTATTTCTTTAGGCTTGTAGCTTTTTTCACCAAGTTTTAATTCCATATCTTTAAGTTCTTCCTCAAATAATTCTTCATTAGGTGTTAACCTTGATATCCGCATGCCTTGGCCTTTCATAACATTTCTAAA
Source organism: Protopterus annectens (assembly GCF_019279795.1). Classification (NCBI taxonomy): domain Eukaryota; kingdom Metazoa; phylum Chordata; order Ceratodontiformes; family Protopteridae; genus Protopterus; species Protopterus annectens. The sequence continues at coordinate 237,062,625 of NC_056745.1, forward strand.
AATGTGTGGTGGATGCATACTATCTCTATTTAGTAAATTGTTCTTATAACATAGCTTCCTATGCACACTAGTGTTAAACCCCCCATTGGGGAGACGCCATATATTAATGTCTAAAAAAGAAATCTTAGTATCTGAGAAAGTCATAGTAAATTTTAGGAAGGAAGTTAGTTCATTCACCTCCTTCGTAAATATAAGCAATTCTTCAACACTACCCTGCCACAAAAAGAAAAGATCATCAACGAAACGCTTATAAAAAATCACATATTTCTTATATCTTTCCAAATTAAATAACTTGTCTTCCTCCCAATTTGCCATTACTAGATTGGCGTAGCTATTGGCACATGAAGTGCCCATAGCTACGCCATTCTTTTGTAAATAAATTGTGTCTTTGAATAAAAATGCGTTACTTTCCAGGACTAATTCCAATAGGGTACAAATAAATTCTATTTTTGTTTGAGGCATGCATGAGTGAGTGCCTAGATAAGTCTGTATAAATTGCAAACCTTTGTCATTAGGAATGTTAGTGAATAAAGACTTTACGTCCATGGTGACCAACATTAGATCATCTTGGTTAATGAGGTGTCTGGTAGCTTCATAGAAGTCCAATAAGAACATCCTAGAATCCTTTAAAATAGTAATATGATTGACAACATAGGATTTTAACCGCTGCACCTCTGTGGCCTCAGTACAAAAAAATAACAGATTATTACAGATAGGTGAATGAGGTTAAAGATGGTAATGTCATATTGCCACCAATATGACTGTCCTTGACAATACCAAAAGAGGAAAAAAATCACAATATAAGATAACAAGACAATTATAAACTCTACGATTTCCTTATGATAGTAGCACCCAGGAAAGATCAAAGGTATAGTGACAGTTAGTACTGACCCTGGGTTAGTAGAAGGTCTATATTCAACTTAAGAGAAGTAGGATTATATATAGAGGAGGTGAAGGACAGTGGAGGAGGTTGAGATTAAACCAGGAGTTCAGAAAGTATTATTTGAGTTAACATTTAAAGAATTTTATGCTGGCAATTTGTTTTAGAGTATAATGGAATTCCACATTTTTGCAAGAGAGGAAGACTACAATGAAGTACTTGCTATTTTGTTTGCTTTTGTTGTGAAAATAAGTATTTTGTCACTAGAATTAAGAGGTCTTGTGACAAATTCATCTCCAACTTTAACCGCCCTCACTTCCAGCCCCCCACCCCCAGGAAATACATTGTAACATAACCCCTCAACTATCACAAGAGAGAGCAGTTCTTAGATGTGATCTCTAAGGCCAAGAATAGGCCCAGATAATATATCCCAGGATCTAAATAACCTGAAATATGACGTATCCGAGCCACTGAAGTTACTGTTCAGCCATAGCCTGCAGATAGGCTTCATGCCAAGCAAATAGCAGACTGCAATGGTCACTCCCCTGCATGAAGATGGGCCATCAATGGATCATGGGAACTACAGACCCATTATTCTGACTAGTGTCATATGCAAAGCCACGGAAATAATTGTCATGGAAATAATTAGCAATGACATAGGAAACCTGCAGACACTGGACCCAACCCAGTTTGGTTTCATCAGCTGCAGGTCATGCCTACTGAACCTGGTGAACTTTTTTGAGGAGGTCACCAAGGCAATAGATAAGGATCAAATGGTGCATACTGCCTACCTTAGCAATTTTAATACATTTCTATAAATGGACATTGTAAACAAACCTGTCTGGTGAAGGCTGTTTGGTCTAGGGCTTGTGGAGTGAGCATCTTCATTGGATCTTTTGTACCTTTTTAAAGTTTTTTCAAGTTGTTAGCTTCTGGTATTTGAGCCCTAGGTTTGAGTTGTAGTACTGAGCTAAAATGAGGTGGGCTACCAGCCACAACTCTGAAATGAGATACCAAATGACTAGAGGCTTCTGAGCTTCCCAAAAACCATAAAGTGTCTGTTTTTTGCTTATTTATAGTATCTACTGCACTTTTTATTACCTGCCACCTACTTTAATACTGCATTTATATACTGTGTACACTGATGTACTGCAATTGTCAGCCTATCTGTGCCTGTTAAATTGCATTTTATTGCTGTTTTCACTGCTTGCACAGCTCTTTTTGCTATTTTCACTGTATAAGTATTTGCTGGTTCTCTTCACTGTTGCAAAGCAAACTGTTCTGGTTTTCCCGCCAGTGTTAAAATAACTGATTTGTTAGCTGTTTAAAAAATTATTTAGAGTCTCCTTGCTGATTTTCTGCTCTTTTAGACTTTTTTTTAGTGTCTCACTGCTATTTTTCTGCTGTGTTAAACATTCTCTAGTGTTTCCCGCCAAAACTAGGGTAGCTAGTAGCTGTAGCCTAGTCCAGATACAGGTTTGCTGCACCTGAGTTTGTTTGTAGTGGCTGTTTGTTCAGAGCACATTTTCCAGGCCATCTTGGATTGGAAGGGGCCTTTCTGCACTCTAATGAGAGGAGTGTGCTGAATGGAACCTGTTTGGTGAAGGGTGGTTGGTCTAGGGCTTGGAGTAAGAATACTCATTGGTTCTTTTGAACCTTTTTAGATTTTTTTTTCAAGTTTTTAGCTTCTGGTGTTTAGGCCCTGCATTTCAGCAGGAACAAGGTTCCTGCTTATTTGCAAATCACACAGCACTGCCCACTGCCGCGCAATTTTGTACCATAGCCAAACAGATAAATTCAACAATTTTTCCTTTGGATGCAGCTGTAGCACATTAGTGTAGCCCTCATCCTTGGTACTTTCCCAGTCTAAGAAATATTGCTAGTTTGTAACCTATTAAACCACCAGCAAAAAAAAAAAAAAACAGGAAGAAATATCCATCCACTGAGCTCCTCCTTGGTCAGTCCTGAAAAGTCCCCCCTTAGTGATACTATTCTTCAACCAAGCATTATGGACAGTTGGACTACCCCTATTTCTCCTGCCAGCCTTATTGACTTGGGTCTCCTGAGACAGTGTAGCAATCGCCTCATGTACACCAACAGCCCTCCACTAATAGCTCATTCTAGTATGCAATGTGAGAGATGTAGCTACACCAAGAATCTTGAATCTGTGCCCTCTCACTCCAAACAATAAAATGGAAGAGTTTGTCAACTCAACCACCACTACACATGAACATAGTACAACTACACATACACACAGTATGCATCAAACACAAAAAAACAACATACGTGGAGGTTCTATCATAAAATTTGCAGAAACACCAGAGACCTCCAAAACACAAGACTGATACAACTAACACAATTCATACAGCACCCATGACACATAATAACAGCAGTGTCTCACCTACCAAACCCATTAGGCGTAACACTCAAAAAACACATTTTCTTGTCATTGGAGACTGAGTAGTGAGACACATGGATGCCCCACGCACCAGGCTGGACAAATAGAAAGTCACGGTCAGTGTCAGTAAGACAACTTGCCAAATCCTCCAAGGTCTTCTTTGAGAAAAACTTAGCAAGCACAGCCAATGATAACCATAAGGTCTTTTACAGCTACATACATAGCCTAAAAGGTGCAGAAGTAGTGACCAATGGTATCACACACACTGACCCCACAGAGATAGCAAACCTGCTAGCAGATAGGTTTGGTGAAATATCACTTGTATCCCCTCCAAACTTATTACAAGCCTTCCCCCACACCCTACGTATCTGAAGAGCAGGTCATCGAAGCCTTGTACAAGGCAAAAGGCACAGCTTCTGTGGGAGCAGATGGCATCCCAGGCTGTCTTCTCAACAGGATAGATCATGAACTAGCATCACCATTAAGTACTCTTCTCTATCATAACCTAACCACAAGCTTTGTTCCTGCAGAATGGAGAACAGCAACAGTTATTCCCCTCCACAAAGGTGGCCTAGCAACAGACCCAGGGAATTACAGACCCATAAGCTTGACCAGCCTCATTATGGACCTCATAAATAAAGACATAGGCATACTCCAAACCCTGGATCCTACCCAATTCGGCTTCATCAGGGGCAGTTCCTGCCTGTTAAATCTGGTGGATTTCTTTAAAAATTTGTCCAGGGTCATTAATGCAGGCATATCTTTACACACAGCATACTTCAACTTGGCAAAGGCTTTCGACGCAAACCCACACTCAGGCATTACCGATAAAGTTAGCAAACTGAATGTAAACCCTTTCATTGTTAGATGGGGTACCAACTGACTCACAAACTGGATGCACACTATCAAAGTTGGTGACTCCACATCAGCAAACAGACCTGTTACCAGTGAGGTGCCACAGGGGTCATTGCTGGGGCCCCTACTGTTTGGTATATACTGATCAGAAGTTCCGGTCAAAACTAACCAAGTTTACAGACAATTGCAAATTAGGTGCAATTATTGAATCCCCAAATGATGTCAGTGTACTCCAGGAGGGTCTTCCACAGGCTAATGACTGGTTTCTTAGTCACAGTTTCAAAATGAATGCAAAGAAGTGCATAATCATTCCCTTTAGCACAAACAGTGTCCCTTCACACTATCAAATCAACAACAGTACTTTAGGTACACACGAAGTGGTAAGATACCTGGGATCACAAGTTTACTGTAACCTTAACTTCAACTACCATGTGTCTACTGTAGTAAGGAAGGCTTTCTACATCGCACACTTGATTAGTAAAGGCATCGGCATGAGAGCAGAACCCCTCTGAACTCGGCACTAATCCGGCCCATAATTTAGTATAATGCCTCGTTCTGCATGTACTGTACAAAGCACCTGCAGCATTTGGAGAGAAATCGGAGGTTTCTAACAAAGAAGATCAAGGGACTCCAGCACGTGCTTTACAAGAATGACTAAAGTCCCTGTCACTATACTCTCTATCATATAGACGTCTCAGGGGAGACTTATGCCTGGTCTACAGAGCAGTCTGAGACCCAAACCTAATGAACTTTTTGCATATCCCTAAGTCAAATGGAACTAGGGCTACCCATTCCAGAGACCTAAATATATGGCCTGCAACTTAAATAGGGCATGCTGGAGGGACAGATTTATCTCCCACAAAATGCCACATCTTGGAATAGGCTACAAATTCATGTCATGCTGGAGGGACAGATTTATCTCCCACCAAATGCCGCATCTTGGAATAGGCTACAAATTCATGTGAAACAGACTACCTCTATGAACATTGTCCAAGAGGAATCTGGATGAGTGGATGGGGCACTGTAAATTATTACTGGGGATAGTGCCCACAATCCTCCTGGACATTGGCAGTCATTACTAAATGCAGTCTTTGGTACTGACTAGCATTTCTGTGGTATTACATTGGAATGAAATGACTAGGCTTGAAATGACCTCTGGGTCGATAAGTTAGTAATCTCATATGATCCTATGATATTCCATACGATCATGGAATTAGGCATAAGTCCCTGTGTAACTTGCTAGATAGCTTGTTGGCTCACAGATAGTACTCAGGAAGTTAAGATTGGAGAGACCACCTCCACAATGAGGCCGGTCTCCTGTGGACTCCCTCAAGGCTCTGTGCCAGGTCCACTCCTGCTTGGCCTCATTTTTTTAGGCAGTCAAGGCCAATGTCAAGGTTTAGCAAGTTTGTAGATGATTGCAAGCCAGGAGCAATCACAGAACCCACCCCCCAAGATACTAGCATATTGTAGGAAGGTATAAATTAAATAAATGACTTGTGTCAAAACCATGTACTAAAAGTCCATGCCAAGAAATGCATAATGGTGCCTTTTGTGATGTTGGCCACTTAGGGGAGCTACCTCATTGATAAAACACTCCTAAAAGTAGACACAGTAGTCAGGGATTTAAGGACTCGTGTAGATAGTAACTTGACTTTTGACCAACATGTGTCTAAGGTAGTAAGAAAATCATTCTACATCACTCAACTTATAAGTAAGGGCATGGCATCTAGGTCCAGGTAAGTCATCGTGCCACTCCACTCAGACCTCATCAGCCCCATCATTGAGCATCATGCCTCTCTCAGTATGTACCTGACCAGGCACATGCCACAAATGGAATATCTACACTCATCAGCCCCATCATTGAGCATCGTGCCTCTCTCAGTATGTACCTGACCAGGCACATGCCACAAATGGAATATCTACAGAGGTTCCTTGCAAAAATAAGAGAGTGCAAGCACAATGTCCTCTCCAGATCACATCAATGATTTATCTTTATATTCTGTCTTCTACAGGCAATGTATGCCTGACGTACAAGGCATCCTTGGATCCTGCTCCAAGCACCTTTTACATGTCTGCAAGATGTACAGCACTAGAACTACTAGATCTAAGATTTAAACTTTGCTTGTGATGGATTTGAATGGGATATGTTGGAGGGACAGGTGTGTATCTCAGAGAATCTCCATTCTCTGGAATAGGCTTCCTATCCATGTGAATCAGCAGCCTTCCCTAACCCTATTCAAGTTCATTCTGGACCAGTGGATGGAAAATCAGAAGTTTATCCCAAGTCTAACACCTGTGTCTATGATGGACAATGGTAGCCACTAAATTATGCCATAAATAACATAACACCCCTTAAAATAACCTGTAAGGCACATTAACTTATGGGATACATATTGGTTTCATGGATAGGTTTATAAAGGCCCCAGTGGTTGTTAGTATGGTATACACCTATGAACCTAAAAGAGTAGTGACAGAGAATTTTGCTTAGGTTAGAGCATTGATCAGGTTCATCAGGAGGGCTATGAATAATGGATAGCTGTAAGAAATGTAGTGAGATGGTAATTCTAGTCAGTAAAATTGTTTCAAGGCTTGGCAAAGATGGGATTCTTTGGTAATGTGTGTGGCAAATTTAGCAACTTTATTTTCACTATTTGAGAAGGCTGGATTGGATTACTTGGAGACTGGTCAGTATAGGAGCAGCATAGAGAAGAGAAGGGAGTAGATGGGTTGTGAAAATTGGATTAACCCTAAAGAGGGCACAAAGCTTCTGTTGTTTTTTTTTTTTTTTGTTTTGTTTTTACACACGCATTAATATGAGTGCCAAATTTTAGTTTGTCATTTATTTTGACTCACATGCCTTATTCTGATGTTAGCATATGTGACTGTCTGGCTGCCAGCTATGCTCACCTAGAACCACTGTTCCCCAGTCACTATCCCCATAGTGGCTATATGAAAGGAAAAAGAACTGCTATTGGGTGAAACCAGGTACCTAACTGCCCAGAGATGACTTGTTGGTCCAGTGGCAGTGACAACAGCACAGAATATCTGCGTCCTGGGTTTAACCCCCAGACAAGGGTCAATGTTTTCTTTTTTCACCGAACTTTTAGTACAACCATAGGTTAATTGGTTGTCCTGCATTGTATGCTTTTGTGTTCACCATCGTGATTGCTGCCTAGGTGAAAGAAGAAACAACTGCTGCAGGAGAAACCAGGTCCTTAACTGTCCAGAGACTCCTTGTTGGTCCAGCAACACTGATTGTAAGGTGTCCTGGGTTCTTTCCCTAGACAACCATCAGTGTTTTCCTTTCTCCTTGAGTTATTAATAGAATCTATTAATCTTAAGTAATTGAACTATATAAATGCAGTGCATTTTATATTTGTGTTCAAAGAATCACCATCATAATAGTGTACTAGTTGTAGTACATATATGGCGTATATTGGATAATAGTGTACTAGTTGTAGTGCATATATGGTGCATATTGGATAATAGTGTACTAGTTGTAGTGCATATATGGTGTATATTGGCTTGGTGCTTGTCACTTACTACAGTATTCATCGCTGCTGGTGTTATCAATGGTTTATTGACAGAAACGCTATTAGCTGACCAAGAGGGTTGGAGGTTTGGCATAATAGTTTAGGTGTTCACCTCATAGACCCAAGGTACAAGGTTTGCTTCTCACCTTTAGTCAGTGCTTATTGGCTAGGTGTGTAATAATCTGCAGACTGCTTGTCTAGTATTTATCTATGAACTTAAAGGAAAAACAGCTGCTACTGAGGAAACCAGCTACCTAACTGCCAGACAGTTCTTGTTGGTCCAGTGGCAGTGACAACCTCAAAGGAATGTGAGGTGCCCTGGGTTCATTTTTTTCCCCAGAATTACAGTACAGGAACTGCGCTACTTAGTTTCCTAAAGGAAATAAATAGTCATCGAAATCCCGGCTTACGTGTTCCTTATTTGTTCCTACATATCCCGGAAGCTTTTGGTAATATCTCACACAAACTTTTGCTTGATATACTTTGTAAATTAGAAATGATCAAACCCAGTCTAAGTTGGTTCAAGAGTTATCAAGTCCACTGCTTACTGAGCACTCCCTCTATCTATTACATTTAATATTCCCCTAATGTATATTCTAGATCCACTGTTAACATATTTACTAATGATGTGGGCAAAAAAAAATGGAAACACTACTGTTGTGCAATATGTGGTTAATTCAACAACAGTAATCTTAGTTACTTCTCTAAAACAGCTTCAAATTGTCTCCCAGAGCTCCTTTAATTCTTAGAAGATTGGATAATCCAGTCAAACCTACTCTAAAATACCCAGAAAACTAAATCTTTTCAGCTATAATACAAACCAGATCTAAGCAATACCGCCATAGAACAAATATTCAGTAACAGAATATTGGTGACCCTAGTACAACATGTACCGCTTGCAGTGGTTTATGATTACTCATTAATGTGTACTTGATACTGATATTAGTATATCTCTTGTTACATATCTTTTTTGTGCTGTATTTACCATATTTCTGTGTGGAGCATTTTTCTTCAGGTTTCTGTTGAAAAATGGCATTTTGCTTAGTTAGACTGTCCCAATTAACAAATAAAAATAAATAATGAGCTTGCAGCCAGGCCTCTTTCTTAAGCTATTTCTATACTCTTGTAGTCTATAACAGAAGCATCTAACCTTACATTATGGAAGCAAACATTTATTTTGTATCTATGCAAAGCTGATAAATCAGTAGAAATGTCCAACTATCATCTTACTGCCATACTGTTACCCCTCTCAAAAGTAATAGATGCATACATAGTCAGGTCCTCCAGTACCTCCCAAGTCAGTAATGTTCTGTCATCTACACGACACATCTTTCACCCTAACGGCAGTACAATCACAGGTTTACTGTCTTTCATTAACACCATATATAGTGGTAAGAATAAAAACAAATTCATATTTCCCACCATTCTAGCTCTCCGTAAGGCATTCAATACTGTCCCTCACCCCCAAATTACTCCACATCCTTTCATCTCTTAATTTCTTCTCCTCTTCTACTCTTAACTGGTGTGCTAGCTTATCTAATTAATCATAACCTAATAGTGAAAAGGTACTCTGCCTTTTCTACTAGTATCCACAGATGTTCCACAAGGGTATATCCTTGGTGCTGTGCTGCTCCTTATGTCCATAAACATCCTTTTTTCTGCCTCTTCTCCTTCTTTACTCATCTGATATATTGCCGATGCTACTCTCATTTGTTCTGCAACCTCAATATCCACACTACAATCTGTTAACATAAAATTCATTTTCCTTCTTTGAGCCTTGGCTTACTCACTGTCAGTTGTCTTAAACCTTAATAAAACTAAACTAATGCTCTTTATTCCTATTATTTATACTGATTATTGTTTCTAGCAATTTATATATAGCACTTTTTGTTGCCTGCTGCATAGTTTTTCTGTGTATTCTATTAACTAAAATGCACGGGTAACTGATTTATTTGCAGTTAAAAGCATTCTGCAGAGTCTCATTGCTCCTTTATCTGTTTAAAAACTCTCATTTTGTGGCTTTCTGTCGTGCTTACTGTCTGTAGGCTAATAGTTTTAGTATTATCCTAGTTCAGATTTGCTGGCCCTGGGCTTGTTTGTTTCTACAGTGATTGTTCAAAGCACATGAACAGGCCATCTTGAATTAGCAGAAGCCTTTCTCTACCTTGGCTAGATTGTGTTACTTGGCTGCTGGCTAGTGGAGGCTGGTTCTTTTGTGTTTTTGTAAAAAAAAAAAGTTGTCTAAGGTTGTATCTTCTGGTATTTAAGCCCTAACTTTGAGAGGATGTTTGTCTATACACACTGATCAGAGTGTAGGAGAGGTGTTGACTACAACTCTGAGCTGAGATATTTAAGTATCCTGTTTTTTGGATTATTTATACTGATTATTGTTTCTAGCAATTTATATAACTGATAACTGATTTGTATTTATATTGATTATTGTGTTAATTGGCTGCTGGCTAGTGGAGGCTGGTTCTTTTCTGTTTTTGTAAAAAAAAAAAAAAAAGTTGTCTACGGTTGTATCTTCTGGTATTTAAGCCCTAACTTTGAGAGGATTTCTATCTATACACACTGAGCAGAGTGGAGGAGAGGTGTTGACTATAACTCTGAGCTGAGAAATATAAGTATCCTGTTTTTTGGATTATTTATACTGATTATTGTTTCTAGCAATTTATATATAGTACTTTTTATTGCCTGCTGCATAGTTTTTTAGTGTATTTTATTGCTATTAATTAATCTGCACAGGTAACTGATTTGTTTGCAGTTAAAAGCATTCTGTAGAGTCTCATTGCTCCTTTATCTGTTTAAAAACTCTCATTTTGTGGCTTTCTGTTGTGCTTACTATATCTATAGGCTAATAGCATTAGTATTGTCCCCACCCTCCCTGTTAGTGCCTTGCTGTTATACTTGGTGGCTTTGCAGTTGCCCGCCCCTACTGTAAATCTGATCTGGGACACTCCTCCCAGTTTATTGTCATTAGCTCATTGTACCTAATACAGAGAGAACATTTGATAAGGCCTTCTGTTTCTCCTTTTTCCCTTTCAAAAAAAATAAAAAATGTGCCTGAATCTCCTTGTGTTCTAACTGTGCTTCTCAGACATTTTGAAAATATAGAGTATATTTTAGAGCATCTGTTATAACTGCAATTGCCTTAATATTGCTACAACTCAAGTGCTCTAGATTGCACTCCATCTGAATTGTTTGTGTGTTTTAGCTGCTTTTCTGTATATATAGTTTGGTTTCTGGGGTTGTGCCTGCTGACTTCAAAAGAGCAATCATTCATCCACTATTAAAGAAACGTGGGCTTGATGCGTCTGTATTGTCTAATTTTAGGCCAATCTCTAAGCTTCCTTTCTTAAGTAAAGTGATGGAGAGGTGTGTCTATGGCCAATTGTTAGATTTCCTGAATAAAAATAATTTTTTGGAAATTTTTCAATCTGGTTTTAAACCTATGCATAGTACGGAGACAGCTTTGTTAAAGGTGTTAAATGATGTTTTTCTTATTACTGATAGTGGAAAATTTGTACTGCTCGTTTTGTTAGATTTAGCAGCTGCTTTTGATACAGTAGATCATGAAATATTGCTGTATTGTCTTGAGCATTATGTGGGTATTACAGGTGTGGCTTTAAACTGGTTTCAATCTTACCTGCTAGATAGAATGGTGTGTGTTCAGATGGGTGGGTTTACATCTAATCTTGTTCATCTTCCTTGGGGTGTTCCGCAGGGTTCAATATTGGGACCTTTATTGTTTTCTGTTTATATTTTGCCATTGGGCGATATAATGCGTAAATATGGTATTGATTTTCATTTGTATGCTGATGATTGTCAATTGTATTTACCTTTGGATGAGGCTGATGGTTGCTCAATTTCAAAAGTGTTGGATTGTTTGTGTGAGGTTAAGCTATGGATGGCAGAAAATTTCTTAAGTTTGAATGAAGGGAAGACAGAAGCAGTACTTTTTAGTCCTAGTCGTTATGCTGATTTTTCTGTGGTGGATTGTGGTGTATTAACTTCTTAATTGAAGGATTCTGTTGCAAATCTGGGAGTGAAGATGGATAAAGATCTTTGCTTTAGGGGACATATAAATGGGGTAGTGTCATCTTCTTTTTATCAATTAAGGCGCTTGGCTAAGGTAAAACCATTTTTGTCAGAGGTGATTTGGAAGTTGTTGTACATGCATTTATAACTTCACGCCTTGATTATTGTAATTCTATTTTATTTGGAGTGAGTCAAGGTGCTTTAGCCCGTTTGCAGCTTGTTCAAAATGCAGCTGGGAAATTCTTGGAGGGCAAACGAAAGTTTGACCATGTAATGCCTGTATTGGCGGCATTGCATTGGTTACCTGTTGTTTTCAGGGTTCGTTTTAAAATTTTGTTATTGGCATTTAAAGCTTTAAATGGTTTAGCACCGGTATATTTGGCAGATATGCTCCATGCTTATGTTCCCAATCGGACACTTCGGTCAGAAGATTTGTCCCTACTTGTGGTTCCCCGGGCACGATTGAAGATGAGGGGTGATAGAGCTTTTTCTGTCGCAGCTCCAAAACTTTGGAATGAGCTTCCATTATATATTCGGCAGTCTTCTTCTGTGACAATTTTTAAGCAAAATCTTAAAACTTATTTTTATGAATTGGCCTTTCATGAGGTAAAATAATTTTTAATGTTGTTTATTTTATGTTATTGTTATTTTTAGTTATTTTATGTTGTATGTTATTTATTGTTTTCATTATTGTTCTGTAAAGCACTTTGGTGGCATTTTTTGTCTGTAAGGTGCTATATAAATAAATTTTGACTTGACTTGACTTGATAGACTTCTTTGTATATGTAGACTAGCTACTTATTCTCTGTATATGTAGACTAGCTACTTATTCTGCTGTATTACTGCCTCTTAAATCGCTTTTCAGTTATGCACTTGCTTTGCTTCATTTAAAAAGTTTTAAATTGCTAATTTTATAGAGTTTTAATTGCATTTACTGTTTAGGACTACACACTCGTGCGTTACCCTTTTCTGTGTTTATTTACTGTATTGCATTTTTTAGCCTGTTTTAACAAAAAAAAAAATACTGTCTTGTTTGCTTGTTTCCCACCTTTCCTAGCCAGTCCATATCCCAGGCTTTGCTTGTCTCAGGACTTTATTTTCTGTGTTCAGAGCTGTCCAGACCTTGCTGTGGTAGAGGGAAGTCCTACTGCTTACCAGTGGGACTGGTGAGCATTGTACTGCATATCTAACACTAGAGGAGTGGTTTCCAGCTCTGAAATTGTAATTTTATTAGCCTTTTTGGGCTGATTTCTATCCCTTTCACCTTTCTGGCTTAAAAACGTGTGTGTTTGCACATTTTTGGCATCATGCAGCACTGCGAGGCAACTTTTAAACTATTCCAGGTGCCAGAAAGTCTGCTCTTCAAATTTTCCCTTAAAACTAGTTGGTTTCTCAGTAGTAGCACTAAAATCTGAACCCCTGTGACTAGCACTTGCTCTAGAAACTGCTGGAAAGCACTAGGAAGCCTGAAACTGATACAAGCACTCAGCTGTCCTTGTCAATAAGGAGAAATTAATCATAGGCACTAAACAGCCTATAATTGCAAAGTACCTTGCAAAGGTAAGGGAAAACAGCTCTTAAACTTTACAAAAAAGCACCTAAACAGGCATGTCCAAGAGTCAGCTTCTGGTGATTTCTCCTGTCCACCTGGTGAATCTGGGCATACTGGGGCAATGCGGCAACTGCCTCATGTACTCGGACAATCCTTTCCTCCTACCAACCAACACTACAACCTGCGAGAGATGCACTTACATAGCCAAACTGAAAGCAAAGCTCTCTCCGGCCAAGATTGTGCTAGACAGTCGAAAGGAGGTTAACACCTGCATTACACCTCAAGCAACTCATAGCCCTTCAAAACCCACACCAACACCCACACATAGCAACCCAACACTACAACCTGCGAGAGATGCACTTACATAGCCAAACTGAAAGCAAAGCTCTCTCCGGCCAAGATTGTGCTAGACAGTCGAAAGGAGGTTAACACCTGCATTACACCTCAAGCAACTCATAGCCCTTCAAAACCCACACCAACACCCACACATAGCAACACTAAACCCACATATCCGGAGGCCCTTAACATTAACCTGCCTAAGCAACAAGGACCTCTGAAGCTGAAACGCAAACAAACGCCAGTGACAACCAGAGAGACCCATAGCTCACAACACCAGTATGCCACCCAACAACAGCCCCTAAGGCAAGACAGTGCACCCAACACTTTAGTCATAGGTGACTCTATAGTCAGGCACACTGATGTCCCACTCACCAGGCTGAACAAGGAGAAAATTACAGTCAGCTGCCTGTCAGGTGCCAGGATCTGCCACATAACGCATGCACTCAGGTCACTCCACAACAAGTACAAATACGACTCTGTCATTGTCCATGCTGAAGTGAATGACTTGAGATGTAACTCCCTGGACTACATGAAAAGAGACATGGAAGAGCTCTTGGATCATGTGGCCCAGGCAGGTATGACCCTAGCCCTGAGTAGCCTCCTGCCTTCGCCCAGAATGATACCACAGTATAAGGACAAAAATGATTGACTTCAACAATTGGCTAAGCTTCTGGTGTCATTCAAAGGGGATCCAGTATTTGTCTGCCTGGGAAAACATGATTGACAAACCACAATGTTTTGCTAGAGATGGTCAGCACCTGTCACCCCTGGGATTCAGGTTACTGGCTAAAGCTCTTGCTACCCTTATAGTGCCTTTTTTAGGCAAGGTTCAAAGGATAAAACCACCACCGTAACAGATACAAGCATGCAAAATCTGAAGGTAATGCTACTCAATGCTAGAAGTCTAAATCTCAAAATGCACTCTCTCGAGGCACTTCTAAAAATGGAGAACATCGATATCTGTGCAGTAACTGAGACCTGGTTCAGGGCTCCAGAGAGCAACCCTGCAATACCAGGCTACAATTCTTACCCCACTTTTCGGCCACAAGCCAAGACCGAAACACTAAAGGTGGAGGAGTGTTCATATTCACCAAGGATATTCACACCTCCAGGCTAGTTGCCCAACACAATACATCTGAAATTCTCTAGTTGCAACTACCACTAGGTAAGACTGCAATCCAGATTGTAGCTTGCTACAGATCCCCACCATGCCCCAAGATTCTCACTACACCTTTCTAAACATACTGGAAAATATTAAGATACAACCAAACACCCTAATACTGGGTGATTTCAACTACCCTGCCATTAACTGGGAAAACTACTCGGGTACCAACTCCTTTTCCCAACGGTTCTTGTCATTAATAAATTCCAATGCCCTGGATCAACTAATCCATTGTCCCACCAGGGGCTCCAATATCCTAGACCTGGTCATTACCAACATGGGAAATAGATGCTCCACACCAATGGTCACCTCCTCATTGGTCATTTCTGACCATAAGCAAATCACCCTTGACATCCACATTCCACCCCCAACCCCTAGTAAGGAAACCTCCTTAAAAAACTTCTCCAAAGCCCAACTTCATGCTACTGAAGTCAGAAGTGACAAACTTCCCGACACCCACGCAGACAGGATCTGGAAGTTCGATTGCAGAATCCTTCACTAAGGCACTGTACGAGCACATCCACTCGTGCATGAATTGTGCCATCCCAAATAGAACCAAGATGCTCTTCTCCAAAAAAAGGAAGCCAATCTGGTGGTCCCCTGATATAAACAAACTATACAACAGAAGGAAGAAACTGTTGCAGAAAAGAGGAAAATCCCAGGATGCAAAATAATCCCTCACTAGCCTCAGTAAGAAGCTGAGATCCCTCATAAAATCCTCAAAAGCTAGTTACGAAAATAAAATTGCCAAAGATAACCACAAGGCATTCTATAGTTATGTCAAGAGTCTAAATGGCAATGCTCAGATTTGCTCTGAGCTACAACAGAATGGCATTAAATATACTGATCCCAAGGATATTGCCATTATCCTGGCAGATCGATTTAGTGCCATCTTCACCCCCCTCTCAAACCCTAAAGGGCCCATCTCAATACCAAAAGATTGCCAAATTCCATTAATCATGGCCACACAGGTAGAAACTGCATTCTACAAAGCAAAGAATGCAGCATCCATTGGACCAGATGACATCCCAGGCTGTGTACTACATGAATTACAAAATGAACTGGCACATCACCTAAGTGTCATGTTTAATCATAGCCTAACCTCAGGCTTCGTGCCCACTGAGTGGCGCACAGCTACAGTTATCCCGCTCCACAAGGGAGGATCCGCCTTGGATCCCGGGAACTACCGTCCCATCAGTCTGACAAGCCTGATCTGCAAGGGCATGGAACGCATTATCACGGAACTTATAAACAAAGACATTGGCAACCTTCAAACACTGGACCCCACCCAGTTGGGTTTGTGAAGGGCTGATCTTGTCTCCTGAATCTGATTGACTTCTTCAAATCAGTCTCCAGAGCCATGGACAAGGCAGTCCACACAGACTATCTGGAACTTGCCAAGGCCTTCGACACCATCCCCCACTCTGGAATCATACATAAACTTACTAAGTTGGGCATAAATCCCTACATCACTAGATGGGTTGCCAACTGGCTTACTGACATAACCCAAACTGTAAAAGTAGCCGATTCCAAATCCAGCTCCAGACAAGTGACAAGTGGAGCACCTCAGAGTTCAGTCCTGGGACCACTCTTGTTTGGCATATACTTCTCTGAAGTACAGGCCAACACTAAGGGACTCTAGCTAACAAAGTTCACAGATGACTGCAAACTGGGAGCCATTATTGAATCCCTAAATGATGTGGATATTCTACAAAAGGGCCTTACAGAAGCAGATATCTGGTGCCAGAGCCATGGGCTCAAGCTTAATGCCAAGAAATGTATAGTTATCCCCTTTGGAAGAAAACATGTACCCATGAATTATCACATAGGTGGCAAGACACTAAACATCGAAAGTGTGATGAGAGACTTAGGGACACAGGTGGACAGTGGTCTCACTTTTGATAACCACATCGCCACAACAGCCAGGAAATACTTCTGTATGGCACACCTCATCACTAAGGGCTTTTCATCCAAAAAAAAGGAGGTCATTGTCCTACTGTACTCATCCCTCATTAGACCCATTATAGAGTGTAATGCCCCATTTGGTGTGTACCTCACAAGACATCTGCAACAGCTGGAAAGGCCACAGAAATACCTCACTAAAAGAATCACAGGCCTAAAGCAGATGCCATATGCTGACCGTCTAAAAAAAACTCCATTTATACTCTGTGGCATGTCGTCTACTCAGAGGTGATCTCTGCTTAACATGCAAGGCCATGTCAAACCCTGAGCTGTTGAACATGCTCCACTTAAAGAAATCCCAATCCCTCAGAGTCACATGCTCCAGAGATCTAAACCTTGTCATCACAATGAACAAAACATGCTGGAGGGATAGGTTCCTGACCCAGAGACTCCCCATACTCTGGAATAGACTGCCCATCCATGTCAAGCAGAGCTCTTCATTGGCACTCTTAAAAAGGAACCTTGATGATTGGATGGGAGATAGGAAATTCACCCCGGGGATCATATCAGTCGCCCTGCTAGACAGGGGTCCAGAGAAGTAAATATTGTGGGAAGAAATATCCAGGGAATTGTTATGGCTAGGCTTGCATAGGCCCTAGGGCCGATAGCCTAGTACTAACCTATGAACCTATTAAATATTGCAGCTTTTCTCTTAAGGCCTCTACTGAAAATGGATTTTGTGTGGCCCAGTTTAACTATCCCGGTAAACACAAGTAAGTAAGTAAATAAATAAAATGCTTCTGTAAGGAAAACATTTGAACAACTACATCTGTGTGGCTAAGGCCACCCTGCAGGCCCAACACAGAATATGCCCAAATCCATGACCACAATATTGAACCCATTGCAAACCCTACCCCTGTCTCCTATGTCTAAAACAGTTAAAAACAACAGTAATACATCCCTAATAAAATGCAGAATTATGTTTAATACTAATAAGTATGCTAACTATGACCTCAGTTCCAGAGCTATCCTTGTTTAGTCATTCTCCATAGAAGGCATTGAACTGAAATGAAGAGCCTACTCTTTTACCAGTGAAAGTATTTATTTATTTATTTTACATTTGTTTACTGGGGAAGTCTGACTTGGAGCAGAGCCAATTTTCAGCGGCGACCCGGGGAGAAGCACTCCAGACGCATGTCTTTGTAATGTGGGAGGAAACCCACACAAATGCATGGAGGACATACAGACTCCACACAGAAGCCACTCCAGCTGAGAATTGAACTGGAGAACCTCTTGCTGTGAGGCGACAATGCTACCGCTGCAGCACTGCGCTGTCCGTATTTATACATAAAGTTTACAGCTAATTTAAAACATTTATTTATGTATTCATGATTTCATTTATTTGTTTAACATTTATTTACCAGGAAAGTCTGACTTGGAACAAAGCCAGTTTTCAGTGGAGGCATGGAGAGAAATGCTCCAGATGCATGTCTTTGTAAACCATGGCACGAGGATAGTGATAGTAAGATCAGTTTGAGGAAGGGACTTTAAAGGAAAAAAATGTAGTTAACAGAAGACTACTAAAACAATAAGTCACTGATTGGGGAAAATAGATTTGCAATCACAAACTGGTGACAGTAGCTCTCATGGGGCTTATGTGTGAGAGCATGCTTACATCGGAGAGATGACAGTGCCTAAATCATAAGTAGTCGGAGGAACTGGGTTAGGTTAAGTGCAAAGACACCTTCCACTTGTGCCAGCATGGTGAAGATAACTGACTGGAGGGGAGGCATGCCTGCTGACGTGAAAAATATAGAGCTCCCTTCATCGTCCCTGTCTGTGGGCTAAGCTGGGCTTAATTAGCAGGTGGAACAGAGTGCACAAGGTCATGGCTGTATTAGAAAGATTGGTGTTCTTTGGGCTACAGTCCTTGGATAAACCAGATGCGTTTGGCTGTGATAGGGTCACACATGTCTGCTGAAGTAGTAGCATATGTGGGAGACCCCAAAGCAGCTTCATGACTGCATGGATGACTTCCTTCTCTGGATAGCTCACACAACAATACCATTGAATTTCTATATAAGGAAATGATTGGGCATGTCTGATTGGGGGGGGGGGGGTACTTGATGGGCAGAAGGCACAAGGGCAAAAAGCATATATAAAAAAATCTTAAGGTTGTTTCCTTACTCATTGCTGGACTTTGTAGAGTAAGAATGTAGTCTGTAGTCAGTGAGCTGCTGTAGATACCTTCTGTTAGACTTCCTGCTATTACTGCCAGTAGTGAGCTGCTGTAGATACCTTCTGTTAGACTTCCTGCTATTACTGCCAGTAGTGAGCTGCTATATATCTTCTGTTAGACTTCCTGCTATTACTGCCAGTAGTGAGCTGCTGTAGATACCTTCTGTTAGACTTCCTGCTATTACTGCCAGTAGTGAGCTGCTGTAGATACCTTCTGTTAGACTTCCTGCTATTACTGCCAGTAGTGAGCTGCTGTAGATACCTTCTGTTAGACTTCCTGCTATTACTGCCAGTAGTGAGCTGCTGTAGATACCTTCTGTTAGACTTCCTGCTATTACTGCCAGTAGTGAGCTGCTATATATCTTCTGTTAGACTTCCTGCTATTACTGCCAGTAGTGAGCTGCTATATATCTTCTGTTAGACTTCCTGCTATTACTGCCAGTAGTGAGCTGCTATATATCTTCTGTTAGACTTCCTGCTATTACTGCCAGTAGTGAGCTGCTGTAGATACCTTCTGTTAGACTTCCTGCTATTACTGCCAGTAGTGAGCTGCTATATATCTTCTGTTAGACTTCCTGCTATTACTGCCAGTAGTGAGCTGCTGTAGATATCTTCTGTTAGACTTCCTGCTATTACTGCCAGTAGTGAGCTGCTGTAGATATCTTCTGTTAGACTTCCTGCTATTACTGCCAGTAGTGAGCTGCTATATATCTTCTGTTAGACTTCCTGCTATTACTGCCAGTAGTGAGCTGCTGTAGATACCTTCTGTTAGACTTCCTGCTATTACTGCCAGTAGTGAGCTGCTATATATCTTCTGTTAGACTTCCTGCTATTACTGCCAGTAGTGAGCTGCTATATATCTTCTGTTAGACTTCCTGCTATTACTGCCAGTAGTGAGCTGCTGTAGATACCTTCTGTTAGACTTCCTGCTATTACTGCCAGTAGTGAGCTGCTATATATCTTCTGTTAGACTTCCTGCTATTACTGCCAGTAGTGAGCTGCTATATATCTTCTGTTAGACTTCCTGCTATTAATGCCAGTAGTGAGCTGCTGTAGATATTTTCTGTTATACTTCCTGCTATTACTGCCAGTAGTGAGCTGCTGTAGATATCCTCTGTTAGACTTCCTGCTATTACTGCCAGTCATTGTGCTTTGAAAAATATATTTTATTGTCTGAGAACAGTGCAGAAGTTGTATGTGGTTATACAGTTTTACTTTTTTTTATATTCCTTAAGCTATTCCTAATTTATCAGCAGCAAACAATTTCATTGTTTTTTTTGTGTTCCATCTTATTTTGAAGAGCATTATTTTATCTTGTGGTCATCCAAAAAACAGATAATCTGACCCCTACCTTCTTTACAAATATGTTTTTTAGGTTGTACATTTGGCTCGCAACCTCATTTACTTTGGTTTCTACAGTTTTAGTGAACTACTAAGCTTGACTAGAACACTGCTTCACATTTTGGATATTGTCCAGAACCCTATGATGCCTTCATTCCTTGAGAGATTAAACAAGCTACCAGATGGTGGTAAGTATGCATGGAGACTTTAGTGTTTGCATTCACCCACCTTGTAGAAACGTTCATACTTCTACTCAGTTCACAGTTATATTTTTAAATTATCTTTAGCCCTACTTGTAAGAGTTTATTCTAGGATCGAATTATTTTCTGTAACAAGATTGATGTAGTGGGGGTGGGGAGTCAGTTGTTACCTCTTCCCTCACTAAGGTGCATGTATTGTATGACCCGTAAATTCAAGAAAGTATGTGGCAATGAAGAGGGTCAAATCAGCATGTGGATGCAGAGTAAGATAAGAAAACCTTTTTTTTAATTCTTTTGCTGTTTTTGCAGATTTTTTTTTTACAAATGTTATACTCTGTTAGGTGACAGTCAATATTTTTTTCTGTGTTTAGCAGTTAGATATGGAAAAAGTAGTTCTTGCAACTGAGTTTAAATTTTTACTGCATATACTCCAAATATATGAATGTGTGTATGTATGTATGTGTATATATATATATATATATATATATATATATATATATATATATATATATATATATATATATATATATATATATATATATATATATATATATATATATACATACATATTGAAATAAAAAATACACACCTACATTCGCAGAGGCTGTCAGTAAAAACCTGCCCAAGCAACAGGGACCTCCAAAGCAGAAACACAAGCAACTTCCAACCCCCAGCACAACCCAAATGACACATTGCTCACAAACTTAGTGTGCCACTCAACCACAGCCCATAAGGCATAACAATGTACCCAACACTCTAGTGATAGGTGACTCTATAGTCAGGCACACTGATGTTCCACTCACCAGGCTAAACAAGGAGAAAGTTACTGTCAGCTGCCAGGATCTGCCACATAATGCATGCACTCAGATCACTCCACAACAAGTACAAATATGACTCTGTCATTGTCCATGTTGGTGTGAATGACCTGACGTACCTCCCTGGACTACATGGAGGAGCTGTCCGATCTTGTAGCCCAGGCAGGTATGACCCTAGCCCTGAGTAGCATCCTGCCATCACCCAGAATGATACCACAGTACAAGGACAAAATGATTGACTTCAACAATTAGCTAAGCTTCTGGTGTCATTCTAAGGGAATCCAGTATCTGTCTGCCTGGGATGACATGATCGACAAACCACGATGCTTTGCCAGAGATGGCCTGCACCTGTCGCCCCTGGTATTCCGGATACTGACTAAGGCTCTAGCCACCCCTATAGTGCCTTTTTAGGCAAGGTTCAAATGACAAATTCACCACGGTAACAGGTACAAGCAAGCAAAATCTGAGGGTATTGCTACTCAATGCTAGAAGTCTAAACCTCAAAATGCACTCACTCAAGGCACTCTTTAAAATGGAGAACATCGACATCTGTGCAGTGACAGAGACCTGGTTCAAGGCTCCAGAGAGTAACCCTGCATTACCAGGGTATAATTCATGCCACACCTTTCAGCCACCTAACCTGGACCGAAACACTAAAGGTGGAGGTGTGTCCATATTCATTAAGGATATCCACACCTCCAGGCTAGTTGCTCAGCATAATGCATCTGAGATTATCCAAGTGCAACTAACTCTAGGCAAGACCGCAATCCAAATTGTAGCTTGCTACAGATCCCCACCATGCCCCAGGATTCCTACTCATTTTTTGATACACTGGAAAATATTAGGGTACAACCTAACACCCTAATAATGGGTGATTTCAACTACCCCACCATTAACTGGAAAAAACTATTCATGTACCAACTCTTGTGCTCAACGTTTTCTGGAATTCATAAATTCCAATGCCTTGGATCAACTTATCCACACCCCCACCAGGGGCAGCAATATCCTTGACCTGGTCATTACCAACATGGGCAACCGGTGCTCCACACCAGAGGTCAATTCCTTGTTGGTCAGATCTGACCACAAGCTAATCACCGTAGACATCCACATCCCACCCCCACCCCCCATTAGGGAAACCGCCGTAAAAAATGTCTCCAAAGCCAACTTCACTCTTCTTAACACAGAAGTAGCAAACTTCACAACACCCATGCTGACGGATAGTAGAGGTATGACTGCTGAATCCTGCACAAATGCACTTTATAAGCACTTACACGAGTGCATGGATCGTGCAATCCCTAACAGAACCAAGATGCTATCCTCCAAAAAAAGGAAGCCAGTCTGGTTCTTCTCCCCTGCCATAAACAAACTCTACAACAGAAGAAAGAAACTGCTGCAAAAAAGAGTAAAATCCCATGATTGGAGGAACTCCCTGGTCAGCCTCAGTAAGAAGCTGAGATCCCTCATAAAATTCTCCAAAGCTAGTTACGAAAACAAAATCGCCACTGACTCTAAAGACAACCACAAAGCATTCTATAGCTATGTCAAGAATCTCCATGGCAACACTCAGATCTTCTCTGAGTTACAGCACAATGGCACTAAATACAAAAAACCAACTAATATTGCCAACATCCTGGCAGATAGGTTCAGTTGCTAACTTTACCCCCCCCCCCCATCCCCTAAAGGGCCCATCTCTATACCGGAAGAATGCAAAGTTCCTGTAATCACGGCTGCACAGGTAAAAAAAATCACTCTCCAAAGCCAAGAACATAGCATCCGTGGGACCTGACATCATCCCAAGCTGTGTTCTACATGAACTACAGAACGAACTGGCACCCCACCTAAGTACCATATTCAATCATAGCCTCACCTCAGGCTATGTTCCCACTGAATGACGCAAAGCAACAGTTATCCCACTCCACAAAGGGGGAGCCACCACGGACCCTGGAAACTACCGCCCCATTAGCCTGACGAGCCTGGTCTGCAAGGCTATGGAACGTATCATCATGGAACTTATAAACAATGACATTGGTAATCTCCACAAACTCTGGACCCCACCCATTTCGGGTTTGTAAAAGGCAGATTATGTCCCCTAAACCTGATAGACTTCTTTGAAGCGGTCACCAAAGCTGTAGATGAGGGTAAGGTGGTTCACACAACCTGTCTAGATCTTGCCAAGGCTTTTGACACCATCCCCCACTCTGGAATTATAGATAAACTCACTAAACTAGGTATAAATCCCTATGTTGCAAGATGGGTTGCCAACTGGCTCACTGACAGAACCCACACTGTGAACTTAGCAGACTCCAAATCCAACTTCAGACCAGTGACAAGTGAAGTACCACAGGGTTCAGTCCTGGGTCCTCTCCTGTTTGGTATCTACTTCTCTGAAGTACAGGCTAACACAGAAGGTCTTTGGCTAACGAAGTTCGCAGATGACTGCAAACTAGGAACCATAATCAAAACTCCAAAAGATGTGGACATCCTACAAAAGGACCTCGCTGAGACAGATGCCTGGTGTCAAAGCCATGGCCTCAAGCTCAGTGCCAAAAAGGGCATTGTCATCCCTTCTGGTAAAAACTCTGTACCCATGAACTACCACATAGGCAGTAGTCTACTTAACACCGAAAGTGTGATAAGAGTTATTGTAATTTTAGAGCTTTTCTGCTGCATATTTAGTTCCATTGCAATCAAAAAGTTGTAAAGTTTTGAGAAATGTAAGGCAAGTTAAGAATGTAACTGTACAGCACCAATAAGTTATAAGAATGAAAAATAATTTATACTTGTCTCTAAATTAATGCATGCAATCAGACGGTCTGTGCCAAACAGGTATGACAGGTGGAAAAAAAAGCATTACTGGTGTCTTTTTTTTCACACCATTTTAGGAATTAGTTGTTTACTTCCTTTTGTAAATTCAGCTATTAAGTACAGTTAATGGATGAATATTCAACATACGACCAAAAAGTGTCGTTAGAACATAATGAACCATTTCAAAGATACAACCCTTTATAAGCAAGATATGAAAATAAGCCCAAATGGCCAGTGGTGCAACATTGAAACAAATAATGGCTGAACTGGATTAAGTACTACTAGGGCCAGTAGCCTAGTATCTACCTATGAACCTATATACACACATACACACATACACACACACACACATATATATATTTATACACACGCACGTATACATATATATGTGGGGGGGGGGTGTATGTCAGATGATTGAGCTATTGGAAACCCGCAGTTCATATGATCGAGACCATAGGTTTAACTTTCTGAAAACTCAAACAAAACAACAAAAATCTACAGTTTTGTAAGGAGCAAGCCTCTCCTGCACCCTCACACCTCCTGCAAGTTGTATATACTAATTACGAGATTGCACTCCAGCGGAGAAAAGGGTAAATTCCCCGATCCCAACAAACCACAGTTTCCATAGAAATGCTTTGAGTTTTCGGAATGCAGAACATGTGGTGTCAACCATTTGAAGTCTGAGTTTCTGAAAACTCAATCATCTGACATAAACTCATACATACATATATATATGTGTGTGTGTGTGTGTGTATTTATTTGTATTTATTGATTCTGAAAATAATTACTGAAATTGTTAAAATAATGAGATGACTACTTCCAGTTTAGAAAATGTACATTTTGTGGCTTGCAATAAGTTATCCCAGAATTTCAATGTTTTACTGCCCTTCTCTTTGAATGAATTTAATTTAAAGATATCCTGCTCCAGTGGTTATTTTGTACAACTACCTCCTTTTGAGTTGTAAAATGAAAAAAAAAAAAATCTGAAAAGTGACAGCTATGTTGTATTCTAAAGTAGTAGTTGTTAAAATTTTCATTTCAAAGCATGTAAAATTGTCAAAAGTTGTGCCCCCCCCCCCCCCCCGAAAAGAGGCTACAATCCCAGTGGGACTACCCTGGTTAATAAAGGTTAAATAAATTATGTGTAATTGTACCACTTGGGACTCCTGTGCAAAAGGGTCTGTGGATCAGTTTACTCATTTAAAGTAACTGGTTAGCACGTTTTATTAGTTTGTCAAGCAGTCACATAAATAAATGCAGTAATAGTTGAAAAACTTTGCAGAGTTTAGAATAATGCAAGAACTCCACCTCCTCTGTACTTGGTATTTGCAGTTGTCTGTACTCTTTATAGCTAGTGAAAGCCTTTTATTACGCAGCATTATTAATTCCAGTCTTTTTCTGCCCTTTGTGTTTCTGTCTGTGCCTTATTAGTGCTGGATTTGTACTGTATAAGTGCTGCCCAGTTTTGCAATTTGTTGCCCCCCCCCCTCAGAAGTCTATGAGCAGTAGTACTTAATCCAGTTCAGCCATTATTTGTTTCAAAGTTTTGTATGTTGCACCACTGGCCATTTGGGCTTATTTTCATATCTTGCTTATAAAGGGTTGTATCTTTGAAATGGTTCATTATGTTCTAACAACACTTTTTGGTCGTATGTTGAATATTCATCCATTAACTGTACTTAATAGCTGAATTTACAAAAAGAAGTAAACAGCTAATTCCTAAAATGGCGTGAAAAAAAAAAGACACCAGTAATGCTTTTTATTCCACCTGTCATACCTGTTTGGCACAGACCGTCTGATTGCATGCATTAATTTAGAGACAAGTATAAATTATTTTTCATTCTTATAACTTATTGGTGCTGTACAGTTACATTCTTAACTTGCCTTACATTTCTCAAAACTTTACAACTTTTTGATTGCAATGGAACTAAATATGCAGCAGAAAAGGTCTAAAATTACAATAACTCACTGTGATTATTGAACAAAAATGAACATTGTATTCATGTATTTTATAAAGTATCAAAGGAAGGTAATTTTAAAATAAATTGATGAGGAGAAGATTTTCAGGGCAAATTGAATTTTATATTTAGTGAGATTTTTTTTTTCTTTTTGTAAGAAATAATGTAATGTCTCACGAAACAAGCAGCTTGTGACGTAAAAAAAGGCATCACATATGTTTGTGGAAATAGAGATGTCCACTCATGAAACTATCATGGTAGCAAGTCCCATAGGTCTGGGGCACAGTGGGAAATGACCTGAGCTCAGCAGACACGATATTAAACTTGAGAGGCGCAGTCCTTTTGCAGCTTTGTGAAGGTCACGAGAAAAGCATCAACTGTAAAATAGGTGTGACCCTGATTGCTTATGTTGTCGAACACCATCACCGGAACATAAAAAAGTAATTGCATGTTTGACAGCGAGCCAATGCAGTGAATACAGGATGGATGCAATATGGCTTTACCTTGAGAACCCATCAAGGAGCCTGCCATACTGCAGTCTGCCAAGTTTTTAATTTTGAGAGGCTTAGATAAAGGAATTGCAGTAGTTCAGAAGATAGGCAAGCAGCACTCTTTTGAAATGTTGGGATTCATAATGTTGTGTCCCGACACATCAAAAGAAAACAAAGACCAAAACATACTAGAAAAGAGTAAACTTTGAATATCACTGTTCTCATTTAAACTTGCCTTTTACAGGGAGGGCCCTTGCACACCCCATTGTGGGGACTAGCACCCCACAATACCCAAACATATGTCTACACCAATTGCAAGACTACCATTCTTCAGAGAAAGGGGACTGTTCTGAGAAATGGCAGTGTCAGACTTAGTACATTTAAGTCAGGATTTTTGACCATTAAGTTGCCACATTACAGAAGTCTGAATTCTGGGTCCCACTATATCAAACAGTTACCAAGACAAGCAGGGCCTGCATAGCCATTTGGTCGGTCATCAGGTAGAGTGATGTTTTAATAAAGTCACTGGTCCACTATTGGTGACAGCAAGACCTGACAGCTACTGATACCCAGTCCTGAAATAACAACAGCCAATCACAGAGAGTCACTCCAGGCTAATGTACATAAACATGTTGAAGGGGACAGGAGGAGGAGCTGTCGAAGACTTTAAAGTGGCCTGGGAAGTAACAGATGAGTTGGGTTTGAGCCCTTTTGTTTTAATCCAGGGTAGCGTAGCATCCCATTCCCAGCAGCCCTCACTCAGATTTCAGTTGCTGCCTTTCTTCTCAGGGAAGGATATGTATGCCTGAGTGTCATAAGCATACTTGTTATAATGCAGGCAGCCAGCAGACTATATTACATAGTGGTAGCATATGCACAGTGAATGTTATTGGAGCCAGTGTGGAGTCCTTTGGGACCTGAAAACTAAGGGAGTATGTATGACGAACTAAGCACTGAGTCACCTTTTGAGTTCACCCTGATATGTTTGAGATCCACTTGAGGACTACTGAGGAGATGCTAAGTAGTTCTTCAAGCACTCCAAGAGAATCCGATAGTAACCATGTCATACGTGGTCTTATGTGGCAAAGTGATCAAGGATGAGCAGTAAAGGATAGTAGTGGGATATCTTATGTAGTATGAGTGTACTGACCACTAGAGGAGAAATACCCCTACTGCCCTTTTGATCTTGAAAACTGGGCTGTAATGATGCCTAGAATTTATATAAGTCCAGAGTGGAACTAAGCTGCAGGCACAACACTTTGCCTGCAACATTAACAATGAAAGAATGGTTAAAAGTAAAACTGTTGAGGCCTTGTGTTCCCCCAACCTCCTTTAATTGGATGAACACAGAACACATATCAGTCTTTGCAGAGGATTGCAAGTTCTGAAAATGGAAGGGCCTGATACCTTTAGGCAAGACAATTAATAGCCTAGCTGGTCTACAGTCCAACTCACAAGAAATGAGGTTTAGGCATAAAAGTATCTGGCTGCAAAATTATGCAAAACTCGCTGTGTACTCCAAGGAGTACAGCCTAAGTTGTCTAAAAAGAACTGAACAACTAATTAAGTAAATGCCGTCTGAGACTTTAGGCAGGCCAGACTACACCCATGATGTCAACCAATGAAATAACTAAATTGAGCAGACATAGCAGAGATCTGTCTGGCAAACAGATCTTCTACAAGAATCTCAAATGTGTTGGGGCCCAGTGATATTTTATTCTAATGTAGCAGGTATATCTCCATCAGCAACTGTCTATGATCCTCTGCATTGCCTACCTATAGTTGTACCATGGGTCTTTCACAACAAAAAAACAGAGGACATGTTTAAAGAGGATTGAAATGATCGAGAGCTTTAGTAACAGAACTGGTGCCTTTTGCAACTGTCATCTCTAAATTAACCTCGCAGCATTTCAGGAAAAGCTGGATGAGGATGGTATGTAATTGTCATGATTGTTTGATAAAATCCCGTACTCAATTATATTATATTAGGAGGTGTTACACAGGTAGCTGGAGGAAGAACTGAATCTAGTTGTTATCTTACTAGGAATCTGGTTCTTTCTCCAGGCCCAAAGTGACTACCCTGGGTTTAAAAACCAAGTTCATGTGGCCTTGTTTATCAAAAGCAGGCAATTTCATGTTTGATGGAAAATCATTTACCAGAACCATCATTATCTTGATTCAAGAGACAGTGAGTTGACAAAGAAGTATGTTCACGCCTGCAAGAACATTTTCATGTTTTAAGATAGTCCCCCCAAAACCTACCTAAACCTACACTCAAGGTAAATGTTTGAAAAGTGTTTCCTGTTAAAAATCTGAGGACAGAACAGAGGGAATTTACAGTAAGCTGGAGGTGTTGGTACCTATACTCTGAGGTATAGCAATCTTAGTGTTACCTTACATAAGTTTTAGGAGTGTAATGGATGCTGGAAGATGAAGCCTTCCATTTCAGAAATGCTCTAATGATAATATTGTATATTTTCACACTTTACATATTTCCTGTATAAATGCAGTTTATTTTCTGAAGGTGTGGACTTGCTGTTAATGATCTCAAATTTCCAGTAGGGAGCTATCAAAAACTGAAGTTAATGTAATGTAATAATTTAACAGCAAGTTCAGCCTTAGTGCATGTAGGCTTTGAGTTAGAATATGCATTCTTATGTAGAACCACTGGTATGAGGGTCCAAGCCATTAACCTGACATGTAATGCAGATCCCTTGGCATGACATAACACTACATTCAGTGTTACACATGTAATCTCACCCCAGGGTGGGAAAAAGAAACACTAAGTGGGATTGTGGTTCTCATCCCACTTAGGGTACATGACTGAGGGGTGACTGTACCTCACCACACTCCTATGTCTTTGCAGATACCCCAGGCATTGGCAGTATGTAAGAAGCACACAAGGGTGAAACATGTATGGAAAACATTATATATACACCCAATTTTAAGATATCAGAATGTGCAGTAACAAAGATCACAGAAGTAAACAACTTTAAACAAGTATAAACATTAATGCAGTGTAAAAGCTGTGTAAAATGCAGAATAGAGCTGCTGAGCTAAAGCAGTAGTGAAGCACCAAGCAGATCCCGAGACAATAGTACCTGATCAGAAATTAACAGCACCAGTTATGATTAAAGTGTAGGCAAACAGTGTTAAGAAGAACATATAATTATGAAGTATGATGGGAAAATATCCAGCCAAATAAGGTGTGTCTGAGCTGTTGCACTTGAAGTTTCTAAGCCAATGACAAAAATGGGATTTTGGAACATGAAGCACAAAGAGATGGACTTAATGTATGTTCTTAGCTTTGACTGGCATCCAGAGTAACACCATTGCCAACTGAGATAACACTGGATAGCCTTGAATGGGCACCATTAGCTGGTGGTTAGGATGCCAGAGATGGAACACCAGCTGAAGCACTGATGTCTTTGATCAGGCTGCTCTGTCTCCTTTCCACAGAAGTTGTAAGTCGTTCTAGTAAGGAGGCCATCAGGACCACAGAAACCAAGGAAGAGATCTAGACTGACCCACACATTGGTATGTACAGCACTGGCATTTCAACAGCCAAGACTAAAGCTCCCATTTTAGTGTACAGCAAATACTTACCAGTGAATGTGCACCAGCTGGTACTGCTGTTAGGTGAGTTCCAATTAAATATGGCTGGCCAAAGAAAGTAGTAAAGCAGCAAGAGGAACCACTGTATGCTGAGAGTGATCACTCAGTCCAAACTGCAGGGGCAATATCTAATTCATGTAATGACTACAGTACAATGATCCTGATCGTGTATCTTCAGTGTCAAGAACACTAGTGTAACATCCTGATCATGTGTCATGGGCTTGAGAAGCATTTACACAAGTATCCAGGCATCCGGATTTAGCATGTTTGTCAGCAGCACAAGAGGCAAAGTAACCACGACCTGTGATGCAAACAATCCACAGCAAGCCAATAAGCACCTAATGCTAATAAATCAAACCAGTAGAGAGTTTTAAATGTCAGCTGTTTTGCTGGCCCACTGGCAGGGCATTCGTCTTTGGTACTTGTGAGCTGACATAGCTGGCCTTTTGGGGAGGGTGTTGATTTTTGCTCTATCTGGACACCTTCTAATGAAGATAGATGATACTGTGGTCACATGTGTGTGGCTTAAGTCTTATTACTGTGTCTGTTCGGGGGTGCAGGATTGGACCAGAAATAATGTTCTCACATGCACAGGACAAAAGTGACTGTGTAGGAGGCATCAGTGCTTCTTGTATCCCCAGTTGGTGATAGTTCATCTCTTGTCCATGCTACACTTCCTTGCATAAAATGATGATCCTCTCCTCTGCCACATTAATGATGTCCTTTTCCCCAGTCTTGTCAGAGTCCGTGTGTTCATGGAATAGGATCAGTAGTGATGACTGGTTATTCCAAATGCATTTGAGTGAGACGGACTGACTGACAAGTGTGTTTCACCAAAACTTTAAATGTGTTTTTATCAGGTTTGTATCATTAAAGTGAAAACTACCTGCATTGATGGAAAAACTCATCTAATCCCAAACTGTCAAATACAGCCAGAAACCCATCAAACAATCTAAAATCTCGACATCCCTATCCCCAAATAGCCAAATCCTCAAAACTTGTATAGCTATGACTTGATCCTCCAAAACTATATATACATCCCATAACCCAATTCTAACCCTAAAACTCCCCAACTTCCTGAGCTTAAATTCCCTGGGCTCTCTCTAATCCTAAAGTTCCCTCCCCAGTCCCCAAATCTAAATTCCTTGATTACTCCCTAACCCTGAAACTCCCTTCTTGCTCCCATAACCTAATCCCCCAAATCACTCCCCAACTATAAATGTCTCCTCCCACTCCCTAAATCTAGGTTTTCTCATTACCACCTGTCCCTAAGACCCCCTCCCCACTCTCTAGATCTAAATTCTTCCCTCGTGCTCCCTAACCATTAGCCTACATAACCACATAGCAAGTTAGCGGTACAGGTGAATGAAATACAACTATTCAGTTACACTGATAAACTGCAAGCAGATGCACTTTGTTAAACAAGCACAGTTTGACCATCAGTAAACCAAACCAACACAAATATGCTGCAGATAGTCAGAAAAATCAGACTCAATAAAAACAATGTAACCCTTTTTACCCAGCGCAAAGCCCCCACACTCTTCTGTTTGCCTCTTTGTATCTTGATACTTGTTATTCCTGATTTCAAGGTTGCTTGAATTAACTGATTTCTTATATGTAAACCTGTGTGTGTGTTTATACATAGAAACATATTATCTATATTGGTGTGTGTGTGTGTGTGTGTGTGTGTGTGTGTGTGTGTGTGTGTGTGTGTGTGTGTGTGTGTGTCTCTCTCTCTCTCTACACACACACACACACACACACACACACACACATATATATGTATATATATGTATATATATATATATATATATATGTGTGTGTGTGTGTATACACACACACACATATATATATATATATATATATATATATATATATATATATATAAAATATATATACATACATATATATATATATATGTATATATATATATATATATATATATATAATATATATACATACATGTAATATATATATATGTATGTATATATATATATATATATGTATATATATATATATATATATATATATATATATATGGATCTACTTCACATTGCCGAAATTTCATGATGCTGACTCCCATATGGCCGGCACCATATGATCGACATTTGAAATGTCGACAATGGAAGTAGACTGTAAAAAAGAAAGAAAAAAACTTTCTTTACACTGCTAGCATGGGGGCTCCGCCCCCTGCACCCCCCATGGGGGGCTCCGCCCCAACCCCCTTCCGTAACTTTAATATACCAACTATGAGATCGCACTACAGGGGAGAGTTTACAGACTTTTCTGTGATTTGAAAAAGACAGTTTCTGATGCAGTCAGAAAAATTGTAGGATTAGTAATGCTCATTGTAGCATCCATTTGTATAACAGGGTTTCCATGCAACCCCTTTCTGTCAATAAGAATTTTACATGAGTGGATGGCAGTGAGAACCAGTACCAGCAGTACCAGTGCTAGTACAATATGCAGCCCCTTTCTAGTCATACAACTTTACATGAGTGGATGGCATTGAGAACCAATACCACCAGTAGCAAAGCCAGTAGAGTATGCAGCCCTTTTCTATCCATAACAACTTTACATGAGTGGATGGCATTGAGAACCAGTACAACCAGTACCCCCACTACCAACGCCAGTACAGTATTTAATGTGTTGGGGTGGGGATTGGCAGCTGACTTGGGATACCTGCAGGACAGATTAAATAA
The DNA here is from genome assembly GCF_019279795.1 of Protopterus annectens. Taxonomy (NCBI): domain Eukaryota; kingdom Metazoa; phylum Chordata; order Ceratodontiformes; family Protopteridae; genus Protopterus; species Protopterus annectens. The sequence continues at coordinate 237,095,452 of NC_056745.1, forward strand.
CATGAATCTTGTGAGCACTTATCAGATGCATCTTATCAGCCTAGTTCAATGCTCAGTTTCACACTACCCCTGAAATAATCTTTTTTTTTTTTTTGTTTTTGCTGTGTAGTAATTATTATAAATCTGATTTTTGCGACTCTTTTATCATTTGTAAAAGCAGTGAAGGACTCACTGTTTAAAACTTAGTAAAAAGAGGATCTGTCTTGTTCTCTAGTGTCCCATGGATAGGTGTAACATGCATATTGTATTAATGTAGTCTGCTCCTGCCTGTATGTGACCTAGTTGTGGTTCATGACACTAATGACTGTCTCATAATAGCTTGTGCAAGCAAGACTGATGCACTGAATAAGTATCCAGTGCAAATGTGCTTAAGTGGTGTAGAACCCCCACACCCCTGTTCAGGTAACTGTGCACATAAATTCACCCAATATAGCTATCTCAGAGATTGCCAGACTTGGGGATAAGTTATAAACATTTTCATTGAATCCCATTTGATGTGTCTGTCTCAGTCAGATGAGTTTTGACAAAACAGCCATTGCACTGAATAAATCCCACACAACCCACATGTGTATTCACATTCTGCATGCAAGGTCTTTGTCTAATGTGAGCTGCTCATGGATTAGCTGTGCTTCTGAAGAGGAACAGCATTTTAAAGACGCAACTGATTAATGCCATGTAGCTGAAAGGGAACTTTCTGCCTGGATCACTTATTCCATCAAGTGGGTGCATTGTATTCTGCAGACTACTTTATCTTCTCTAAGGTAGTGTAGGTATCTTCCGTTTGTAGCCTAGATTAGCACTAAGTGCAGAATGTAATGCTGTATCCTTGGCAGAAAAGTTCAGGCATACCAGGAGCTCTCCAAGTGCGAAGATGTGAATGGCAGCAAAGTGGAAGTATGAACAGGATTCCCTGCAGAAAGAAGGTATTTGTCAATTGAAATGTTGTTTCCAAAGAAATAATTTGTTAATAGACACAGTAGTATTGAGACTGAGTTATGCTTTGCTGAAAGAAGTGCCCTGGTAGAACAAAGCTTCCCTTTATAATAGATTTGTCAGAGATTACCATGAGCGGAGTATTCTGTTTCACTTAACCTGGAATTGATCTTTGAGTTGAAATCTGATTTTTATTCCAAGCTCAGTGCAGCATTTGTTAGACTAGCTGACAACTTTGTGTTTTTTTTGGGGGGGGGGGGGGTTGGGGGTGCAGTGCTATGTGGTATATTGTCTGATTGGAGAACATGTACTTATTAAATTCACTATTTTTTCAAGATATCAGACATCCAGGAGCTGGTGTCTTCAGCTTTCTAAATTTAATGAATTTCATCATATCAGTCAGCAATTTCTAATTCAGTACTGCAAAATATTGTCCAGATACAGTGGAAATTCAAGCATGCATATGACAGAGTCAAGAGAACTGTGGGAAATATAAAAGAATATAGGCTTTGGTTAGTTTATCAGCATAAAATGAATTATCAGGCAATGGAACAGGCAATTGTTTGTAGCTGAAGTGATTTGTGGTTTTGTGTTGTATTATAGTTAGCGAAGTAAAACTCTAATATTCATATCCGCAATGAATTTGCTTCTAATGCACAAATAATTGTAACACTTCTTAAATTTGTGTATAGTTTTATTGATAAAATGATTTCATTTTGTTATAGGAAATACTGTCATGAGAACAATACATGGTGTGGGAGAGATGATGACACAGATGGTACTCAGCAGGGGGTCTGGTCTCCCGATAAGTCAGCCTGACTCTCAAGCAGTCCACAATTTAGGCAAGCAGGTGACGTCTTCTGATGAGGATGTGACTGTAATGGACACCAAACTGAAAATCATCGAAATACTGCAGGTATAAATCAAGCTATACTTCATAGTGTTATCTCTGAAAGTCATCGAAATACTACAGGTATAAATCAAGCTATACTTCATAGTTTTATCTTTGCATTTCTTTAATGCATTTTGAGAGGGAGTATTGTACCTTTCATTACCATTGTGACTGCTTGACCCACCAAATTTTTTCTGAACCAGCTATGTTTCACACTTATGAGAGATAAGAACTTGACTTGCTGTGTACCCCCACATCCCACCAGAAGCTCATTAGACATTTAAAGGCTGGTCTTGAGCACTCAGTTTTGATACCTAGTGTGTAAGTCAACTTTGTTTTCCAAACAAGAAAAGTTCATTACTTTTGCAAGTAAATATGCAGTTTGTTCTTTTTTTTAGTTGTAGAGCAGGCATTTTAACATCAACTTGAAAGACATCAAATGTCATGCATTCTGAAAGAAATGTAGGTCCATATGTGTAGTATGACCCTATTTGACCACCCTCCGTCTTAGTCTGGCTCCGCTCCAGTTAGACATTCCCTCCACTGAGCTTTTGCTTCTGCAGATTTGACTAGTCATGTCTGGGATTAGGAAGGTTCTCTTCTGGTTTGCATGTAGCAGTCATGCCTTGCCATAGGAAACACAGAATGATGCAATTTTAAGTATTAGCTCGCTGATTATCCTGCCCTCAGAAACTGTAGATTTGTCTTGCAGTCTTTCATTATAAAGCAGCAGAAAGCGTATGCATAATAGCTAGGCTGGTTGGATTGTACTGGCCTTTGGAAACTGTTGTGCATATTGCAGCATAATGTGTATTGGCTAATTTGAAAGGTTTTGAAAATGTTTGTCTTGCTGTGCATGTCTTCTGCTGTTTTGCTGTTCTAGTTATAGAACTTCTTAGTAATGGGAATCAATCACATTATGAAAGAAATAGTGACTTAAGTAAATATGCTGTTAGTCTTGCCTTCTGCTTTGTTTGGGTTTATTTTAGGGTGGGTTGAAGTGTGACTTCTGAAAGGGTTTAAGGAGAAATGTAAAGCATTTCAGAGTGTAGCACAGTTGCAGATCATGTATGAGAAGAATATCGCCAATATCATCATATGCTGTATAGGATACTGAGACCGTTTTAATTTAAAGAATAAATGTAATAGTTTACTGTTTAATGTAAAACTAAAGTTCGGCAAGTGTGGGCCATTTGCAAATATTCTATTCCTAGAAATTCATAGTGAAGAATTTAACAGTTCCAGCATTTATTGACTAAACATGCTGCACAAAGACTTGAAAGCAGTACATTGTAATTTCAGTCATACATTTTCTGTTATATTCACACTTACCTTAGTGACCCGATGGTTTTCAAATTGATTGAGTAACAAGGATGTGGTAAAGTTTAGCTCTGGCTCTTCTGAATGGTTTATGTTTGGTGTCTGTGTACTAGAGAGCTCAGTTGTGGTCCATTTGCTGTACTTTCTACACCTATGACATCTCAGTAAACTAGTTTGTTAACAGCCAAGCATGCCAACAACTTTGATGTAGCTCATTTGTGAATGGAGATGTGTTATCATAACTTCAGAAACAGTTACACATCTGACTGAAATGCACAAATGACGACAGAACAACATTTTTAATCTAAACAAATGCACATTCCTCCTTATGAGGCAAGTCAACTCAGGAAAATGTATCATAGGAGGTTACTAGGCTATTGGTCCTGAGGCCCTTATAAGCCTAGCCAAGAGTTTAGCCCATGTTTAGATAAGTCAGCACCCAATGCCCCTGCCCAGCAGGGACACGGGTGGAATCCCAGGGGTATATTTTCTGTTTCCCATCCAGCTATCCAGGTCACTCTTAAAAAGGAGTAAAGAGGTACTCTGCTTGATGTGGAGAGGGAGTCTATTCCATAGATGGGTGAGTCTCTGGGACACAAATCTGTCTCACCAACAAGACCTGTTGATGTCAGACCAGGTTGAGGCCGCACATGCTAGTAACTCAAGTGGAGCTTGACTTGCAGATGTGCAGCAGTCCCATGAAGGTAGGGTCCGTGATCACCTTGTATGTCAGACACAGGTCACCTCTAAGCAGTCTGTACCAGACTGAGTAGAGGGACAGGGCTTTTATCCTGTCTGTGTAGAACAGGTGTTTGAGACTGTGGATTTTCCTGGTCATGAACCTCTGAGGTCTCTCCAACTGCTGCATGTGCTTGGCAAGGTACATGTTGAAGGGAGTACTGTACTTTGTAATGGGTCTGATAAGGGAGGAGTACAGGGATGTTATGATCTCCTTGTTCCTTGATAAAATACTGTTATTTATGAGGTTGGTCATGTAGAAAGCCTTCTTTGCAATGGAGGCAACATGATGGTCAAAAGTGGTCAAAAGTCAGGTTGCTATCAACCTGGGTGCCCAAGTCCCTCAAGACTGATTGCGTGCTTAGTACATTGTTATTAATATGATAATTACAAGAAAAGAATGTAGAAACCAGCTGGCCATACTGATGTCACCAAACCACGATTTATTGAGCGCTTTCGTCAGAATCAATGTCAGACCATCAGAATAAAATTACATTCCATAATGACATTTAAATACACATGCCTGCTTCCTTATTGGTCATTCTGCCCATTAATTAATTACATGAATTCTTAAAGCAATATTAAATGTTAAAACTTAAAAATATATAAAAAAACATATTAATGACTAAAACATATGTAAATAATTCATAAACATCTATAAAATCACATTTGCATATGCACAAGTAAACCTTACAAAATAAAAAGGCAGATTTCAATTTTAATAAAAGGCCGATCAAAATTCTATCATTCAGCCCAGCTAGCTCACAAGCATTAGTTTGGGTCTGCCATTTCAGTTCTTTTAATCCAAGGAAGTCATCCAAAGGCCCTCCCCCCGATGGCCAAATCAACGTGATCAATAGCACAGAATTTAAAGGTGTGTGTTGGGTAGACACTAGTGTGTCTATAGAGGGCATTTTTTTAATTTTTATGATTAATTTCATAAATGTGTTCATAAACTCTTTGCCTTAATGTCCTCTTCATCTTACCCACATAAAATCCTTGACAGGATTGACACAATACTAAATACACCACACCTTTGAAATAACAGTAATATTTTTTTAGATGGTCTTCTTACATCATAATTCCTAACACTACTCTTGTCTTTGTCAACCATGTATTGGCACTGAGAACACCTCCCACATTTATAAATACCACCTCCTATGATCTTCCTAATCTCCCTCTCCAACAATCCTTTGAGGGAAAAGCCCTTTTTATATATCACAACAGGCTTTTCATCCATACCTCTGGGTCCATACCAAAAAACATCCAGTACTTACAGATAATTTCATGGATTTCAAAGAAATCAGTACTAAACGGTAAGATCAGTGCCCTATTGTTGGTGTTGCCTCTCTGGGGTTCCCTATATTTGTGGGTCCAGTGCAGTGGCAGCAAAATATTTCAATGCAAAAATAAATTACTTTTAAAGACATTAATGGAATGCCAGTCAAAATCACTACAGTTCTAATTATAATTTATATTCAGCTTTATAAAAGTACCAGGTAACATGCTAAAAGTAGCAGAAACAAGCTCAAGATAAATTATGCATTTCAATACAAAAAGCCTTTCTTTTCTGAATAAGAAGAAGCATAAATCAACAGTATAAAATAGGATTTGAAAACCAGAACATTCTGCAAAATCAATAAAATAATGACAATTTTAAATATTGCTGTTATAAACTTAGATGGGAACCTGTCAAAGAAGGGACACTTATTAGCAGGAGAGCAATACTTTGAGCCACAGGGAATCTGACAAAGGCACATATATCGGGGAACATACAAACAGTAGTATTACACACACACACACACACACTGGTCCAGTGCCACTATTTAACAAAGCCTTTAAAAAAAAAAATCTAACCTTTTCCTTTTGACCTCCTGAAATATGTTTCGGACAAACTCTTCTGGGTATCCCCTCCTACCAAACATGTTTTTCAAGACGTTACACTCATTTAAAAAATCACCTGTATCTGAGACCATTCTCGCTAGTCTTACATATTGCTCTTTTACTAACGCTCTTTTTTGGTGAGTGGGATGCCAACTCCCAAAGTGCAACAAAGAGTTAGAATATGTAGGTTTCTTGTGTAGATGTGAAGTAATTTTTTTTTGTTATAATCCTTCTTGATAGTAACATCCAGGTAATTAAGCGCATCTTTGTCTACTACCATGGTGAACTTCAAAACTGTAGTTGTTCTGTGTATATACTCAAACAATTCATTCAGCATTTCTTCACCAACCTTCCAAAGGAGTACTAAATCGTCTAAGAACCACCCATACAGGGCCCAACTGTCCTTGTAGTGTGATTCTAGAATGAATAAGTCTTCCTACTGGGCCAAGACTATGTTAGCAAAGACAGGTGCAGCATGCACCCATTGCCACCCCATGTCTTTGCCTAAACAATTGTCCTTGAAAACTGATGAAATTGTTGTCTAATACAAGCTCCATACAAGTTCTCAAAATCAAAATGTTATCATGTTTCATGTTTGTGTTTTTACATAAATAGTCATAAAATCATTTGACACCCAACTCGTGGGGTATAACCGAAAACAAATCACAAATGTCAGTCATTACCATGAGCAAGTCATCACAGTAGATGTCTTCCCTAACTTTTCCTAAAATGTCCCATGAATCCTTAAATAAGTTACACCTATTGTTTAGTAAAAATAACTGCCAGTATATGACTGGAAAAATGGAAAAAAGCCAGAAGTCAATGTTTACGCGTTTCGTCCACTTTTAATTGTCATGAACTTCTCTGGCAGTTATTTTTACTTAGTTTTGTTGTGTGTACCTATTGTTTAGTACCCATTTAACCTTGCTATCAATAAACCTGGCAGTACAGAAAGTCATGGATACCTTAGCATCAACTATCGTCCATAGTGGGTGCTGGAAATGAACTTGTGAATTTTCGGGATCCCAAAAATAGTAGGGATCCGTGAATGCAAAGTTGCAAGATATTCATGTTCTTCTACACTAATTTGCCCATTCAACATCAGCTCATCTAAGGTGAGATCAGTATTCCTATAAGCTTTGTTGAGTTCATTGTGAGAAACGTCAATGTAGGTGTCATTAAATAAAATTTCATGTATCCTCCTGTTGTAATCATTCATGTTTATTATCACAAGCCCCCCACCCTTGTCAGGCTTCATAATTCTGATGTTTTTATTTTTCATATACTCACTAGTAATCTTGTTTCATTGAGAGTTAAAGTGTTTGTAGGTTCATAGGTTCATAGGTAGGTACTAGGCTATCGGCCATAGGGCCTATACAAGCCCAGCCAAAATGCTACCCTGGCTTTTGCCACCCAAGAAAATTATTTTCCTGTACCACTGTCGAGCAGAGCCACAGAAGTGATCCCGGGGTGAATTTCCTATTTCCCATCCAGTCATCAAGATTTTTCTTGTAGAGCTTTGTTTGATATAGATAGGTAGTTTATTCCAGAGTATGGGAAGTCTCTGGGACAGGAATCTGTCCCTCCGGCATGTTCTGTTTATTGTGGTGACAAGGTTTAGGTCCCTAGAGCATGTAGTTTGAGGGATTGGGATGTCTTTAAGTGGAGTATGTTCAGCAGCTCTGGGTTTGACATATTATGGGTTATTAGTTTTCTAATTTCTTTTCACACAAAGCTTCATACATTTGAACAATAGGGTGTGAAGGGGATTAAAAGTCCTAGGTCTTCTTAACTGAGTATAGTTGCAGCCAACTTCATCCGTATTTTTGAAGTAAAGGGCTAGGTTTAATTTCCTAGTAGAGCTTTTAAGTTGTAAAATATTATCAACTATATTTGCTTTCTTAGCTAGCACAAAATTAAGCCCTTTGTCAAAAGGTCCACCCAATTGCCGTTAACCTGTGTGTCACTCAAATTCTATATTTAAAAGTCACTGAATGTATTATATACGATTGAAACCTCACTATCTTCTGCTTCTATGGCTATCTGTAATATGGTGCATTCTTTCTCTCCTCTCTCCTCCCTCTCATTTGTTGTTGTGATAAGTCCTATGCATACCTCCAATTGCCCTGGTTCCTGTCCCTCTGATTCATGACGAGCTCCGATCTCCTCAAAGAAGGAGTGTCTAAAGGGGCCTCTGCATCTTCCAGATTTCAACATTTCCCTCATTCATAACCCTGTCCAGGGCAGAATTACCCCCATAAAAAATATTGTTACTTTGCTGTTCCCTTGGTGGATCGGGGTAAGCTTTACCACTATCATATTCTTGCTTATCACGAAGTAACTTTTTTTCTTTGCTATTTTTAAGATCAAACAAATTTCTATCAACATCAGGAAACACATTATAATAATCCCTAATCTTATGCTCAAAAATAGGTTATTTTTAATACATTAATTTTACTTATTTCACTGTTTAGTACAGTCATTTTCCTGTTGTTGTCAAAGTAAGCAAATCACATCCTTGCGTGTTGTACAATTCTATCAAGTGCTGGTGTAGTTGTGAGTTCTTGGTAAGTCCAGTGTGATAGCACTACATCCGTAGACCCTTTGGTATATGTTCCCACTTAAGGCATTCTGCCAGATAATTCTCCAGCTGTAATTTTTTAAATTTTAGTGTTAAATCTTTAAAAAGACTAATTTGTTTGTCTAGTGATCTGTAGCCCGTTCCATTATCACCGCCATTTTTTTTCCAATTTGCATCGTTATTGAGCCATTAATCCACTGAAAATGGTTTCATAGTCTCGTGGAAGTCCCAGGTCCATCATGTAAACTGGAATTTAATGAAACAATGTTGGAATTAAAAGAACTGAGCCCTCTTGGTTTGTTGTCACCTGTATTACAGATCCTTTTAGCAGGAGTGATAAAGTACAGGAGTGTGTATTTAAATGTCATTATGGAATGTAATATTATTCTGATGAAGTCTGACATTGATTCTGATGAAAGCGCTCAATAAATTGTGGTTTGGTGACATCGGTCTGGCCAGCTGGTTTCTACATTCTTTTCTTGTAATTATCACATTGATAACAATGTACTAAGCACGCAATCAGTTGTGAGGAACTTGGGCACCCAGGTTGATAGCAACCTGACTTTTGACCACTTTGACCATCATGTTGTCTCCATTGCACAGAAGGCTTTCTACATGGCCCACCTCATAAATAAATTTTCCCCAAAGGGGATAATGATGCATTTCTTGACATTCAGTTTGAGACCATGCTTCTGGCACCAGTCATTCATTTGGGTAAGGCCCTCTTGGTGGATGTTCACTTCACTAGGGGAATTTAAGAAAGTGCCCAGCTTGCAGTCATCTGTAAACTTTGTCATCCACAGATCACTGCTTTTGGCTTGCACCTCAGAAAAGTATATCACAAACAGTAGAGGCCCCAAGACCTATCCTTGTTGTACACTGCCTGTTACAGGTCTACTACTAGAAGTGGCTTCCCCTGTTTTGACTGAGTGGCTTCTATCAGTGAGCTAGTTAGCTACCCATCTGGTAACATACAGGTTGATGCCTAGCTGGGAGAGCGTATCTGTTATGCTGGAGTGGGGAATAATATCAAAGGCTTTAGCAAGGTCAAGGTAGGTGGTGTGCACCATCTTCTCCTTGTCCATGGCTTTTGTGACTGTTTCGAAGAAGGTGATCAAGTTTAACAGGCATGATTTCCCTTTGACAAAACCAAACTGTGTAGGGTGAAGCATTTGGAGTTTGCCAATGTCCTTGTTTATAAGGTCCATGATAATGTGTTCCATGGCTTACTGATTAGGCTAGTTAGGCTGATGGGCCTATAATGAACTGGCTCAGTGGACTCTCCACCTTTGTGTAGAGGGATGACAGTGGGTGTCTTCCATTCAGCTGGGATGAAGCCAGTGCTCAGGCTTTAGTTGAATAGGGGTGCCTAATGGAGCTGAGAGCTCATGCCTGATTTCATGTAGGATACAGCCAGAGATTTTATTAAGTCCCATGCAGACTGTATTTTTTTGCTTTTGAGAGGGCATTCAAGACCTGCTCCCTAGTGATGAGGGGAGCGGGGCAGGTGCTGGGGATGTCCTGGTTTACTGATGGGGGGGACGGGGGGGTGAAGTTTTCATTGAACCTGTCTGCCAGCAGGTTGGCTATATCTGTGGCATTTGTGTATGTGTTGTTATTGACCACCATTTCAGAGCAGATGTGGGTGTTTGGACATATGTGAAGAAGACCTTGTGATTGTCCTTAGTGGATGTGGCCAATTTAGACTCAAAGTTAGCCTTCACCAGTGACCTTATTTGCTTGTTCAAACAAAGGAGAGATTGCTTCCAACTTGGCACCTGCTCCTTCTTGGTCCTGGACAGCAATTTTTTTCCTTTTATTGTAGAGCGTGTTTATTGCTGCTGTCCACCAGACGGGTTTACTCTTCCTTAAGGAAGATGATTTGGTCCTGTCAGGTATTGCTGAGTCCATACAGCTATGTAGGTGCTCATATGCTTTTTTGGTTTCAGCTTGAGCATTAGTGCTACTTCCAACTGAAGGGACAGTGGCTATGAATCTGTTTGTACCTGCTCTGAGAAGATTGCACTCAGCTTTGGAATAGTTTTCTTGTTTGACCCTGACAAGGGGGGGGGGGCGCAGGGGAGATGGTGACTTCAAATGTGATCTCTTTATATTTGGATCTTACCAAGGAGAATGACACTGTAGGGGTGCTACAGTGACTACTCATGTTGGTTAGGTCCAGGTCCAGGATATTTTCACCTCTCTTAGGGGTGTTGACCAGCTGATCCAATGCATTGGCATTGACAAAGTTGAGAAATCTCTGGATGTTTGAGCTAGAATAGGTCTTCCACTCTATGGTTTGGTAGTTAAAGTCACCTAGGATCAGGGTAGAAGGTTGAATCTTGATGGATTCAAGTCCAGATAAATGGAATGGACGTCCTGATTCATGGCTTGAGGGTCTGTAGCTAGCTATGATTTGAATAGGTGTTTTGTCAACAGTTAACTGCACTTGCAGTGTCTCCTGTGTGTCATACCATTTGATCAGCCTGGTGGTGTGTATTATTGAAACTCCACCTCCTTTGGCTTTGTAGCCCTTGGTTTGGGGTCTGAAGGTATGGTAGGATGAGTAACTTGGTAAGGCTGGGGTGCTCTCCACAGTTTTGAGCCAGGTTTCAGTGACTGCACAAATGTCAGCATCATCCATCCTCCAGGGAAAGGAATGCTTGCATTGCAATAAGTGCAGTTTCATGCTAAGACTCGTAGCATTTAGCAGCATGACATTTAAATTTAATTTAGAAGAATTTTTCATGTTGGTAATTTTGTGCTCATGACTTTGCATAAAAAAAGTCCCTATGGGGGAGGCAAGAGCCTTTGCCAGAGGCCTGAAGTCCATGGGAGACAGATGAAGGCCATCTTTGGCAAAGCATCATGGTCTGTCAGTCATGTCTTCATAGGCTGTCAGATACTGGATCCCCTTGGAATGGCACCAGAAACTAAGGCAATTGTTAAAATCAACCATTTTCTGTTTGTATTGAGTAAAGTACACCTGCCGTTCATATTTTGAACCCAAGACCATTGCACCTGCAGAACAGTGCTTCAACCCGCCAAGCCACACAGCTGTTTAAAGATTCAAACCCTGTACCCTTGGCATAGGAAGCAGCTCATTAACAAATCAGAGCTTTATCCCCCTGCACTAACTGCCAGATAAATGTACACTCCAGACAGGACAAGTGGTAAGGTCAGTTCAGGCAATTCCATTTCTTTTGAGGCTTTGCTTACAATACTCTCTAGGATCTATGCCTTCTACAAGGGAAGTCTGCATTGTTTAGAACCCCTTAAGTTTCTGAAGGGGTATCATCTTTGAAGAGTAGCTATGCAGTTCCTCTCGAGTACTCCACTTTTGTCAGAGATGTGGGACTGAGAAAATGTGTACCTTAATACTTGTTCTGCATAGTGTATCCAGGGTGTTTTTTCCATCCTCCATACCTGATTAGCTTTTTTCTTATGTCCACCCAGCCTGATAATATTAATTAGTTCCTGGAGTCATTCAGTCATACATCTGGGGTACATGTGGTCAAGTTGCCTTCTTTTATTACTTCTCTCCTCAGTTTAGTTGGTTTGATTAGCCCTGCTTAAGGCAGCAGTCATGGAGTGAGGGTTTACAGCTAGTGAGCAGGTGCCTATTTTTGTCTATTGGTGGGATCTAGGGTTATGAGTTTGGGACCTCAGTTGGATACTAACTACTGGCCCTGTAAATGCCTGTCTTCCTCATTGCTTGCCACCCTTGGTGCATGTACCACATTCATGCAGATTCCATGTAAGCATTTTGGTTACTAACATATTCAGCCCTGTTGCAGTCATATACTAGGGGAGCTGAAGTCATCCTCTTCCCCAAGTGTCTCCTCGTGTAGGCCAGGTTTAGAGACTTTTGCTTCTAAGATGTATGAAACCTAGTTATTGAACTCCTCTGGCTTCTTATAGGATGAAGCCTCTTTTAAGGAGGTTCTGTGTTACATTAAGTCTTATTTTTGTATGTAGGCCCAGGCCAAGCCTGAGTACATCTTCACTAAAGTTTATGGCTATCGTTTTCCTGCTTCTTAGCCAGCCTTTAAGCCTGGATGTGCCTCTATTCTCCTGCTTGCTAGCAGGTTTGATGGTCCTGTTCAATATCCAGAGAAGTGGCTTGAAATATCTCAGCATCCCAAATCTGACTGCTTTGTGGTCTTGACAGACATTTGGCTTTCCTCAAGTCCAGTTTCTTTTCCTTCCCATCTAGCACACCGGGAGCCCTTGTCACATTGGAAATCAAGATCCCACAAATAATTATCTCACCTACTTGGATATCAAGTTTTCTAGGTGGATGATGATTTAGTCTCTTTTGAAATCCTTCCCAAATTGTGGATGGGAGTAGATCCTGATTTCATTTTGAATAGTGCAGACTACCTCAGCGGGTGTTTATTGACTCTGGTGAATGTCCTTATTAAGGATGAAGACATTGTTTTATGCTTCTGTCAGTTGGCTTAACCATGTCTGTCCCCTTGAGGGACAGTTGACAGATTTCTGGTTGGTGCCCATTTTGATAGAAGTGAGTGTGGCTGCAGTGCCCTCTTAATGGTTTCTTTGATTCTAGGCAGATCTCTGGTCGGGGTGGGTTCTCATCATTTACTAGTTTATTACTCACAGAGGAAGGAAAGGAGCACCATTTTAACTCCCCCCTCACCCCCCTGTTGTACTACTACTACTCTTTGAAAGAGATTGAGGGCAAAGGCAGTCCCAAACTCAATCTCCTGGGGATTAGAGGAAGCTGCTGTCATTTCCAGGAGAAAAAAAGAGTAAGGTTGTTTTTTCCTATTTGTCTCAGTACCATAGCTTACTCTCCCCTGGATTTTTTTGCCTTACTCAGCTTCTTGAACAACCTAGGAAGGGCTTGCCTCCCCCCCCCCCCTTTTCCCCAAGATACATGTTCCCTGTAATGCTTTGTGTGATCTACCTTCCCCTGAAAGTCTGTGCAGGCTTCCTAGCCTAAAAGTTGTCCAGGAGCTCACCAGTGATATTTGCATGATGTGAATGACATACTTTATATTCTGTCATCATGGAGCCAACATCGGGTGACCCTGCCTAGTATTCTTGTGGTTGGAGGTGTCCATCGGAACCTCCATGTGCTGTACAGTAGAAGGCATTTACAGAAGCCACTTCTGACTGTGGAACCATCTGTATCTTCCCACCTAGAATCCTTTCTTCAGACAGGTGTCTTGTTAACAAGTGCTATATCTGTCTTTTTTTCTTAGAATGGTCAGCCCCACATGGGCTTTAGGCATATTGTATAGGTTGGTCTGGTCAAGCTATCTGGCCTCAGGTAGGTTAGTGCTGCTTAGTGCTGCTTGGTGCCACACCTTATCTGAAGGACCTTTGCTCCTACTTTGAAGTATATTGGTGGTTGTGCTGGTGATGGAAGAAGACTAATTCATAGGTATGTCACCTTCCTGTGTTTGGCAGGACTGTTGAATCTGAAGTCTGATATCCACTACTTCCCAGTCCCAACTTGGGTGGCTGGCTGATATTGTTGAACGGGTTGGCTTGCTTCGCATTGTATAACTTTTGTGTTAGTCATGGAATGGCAGGAATATGGAATTCTGCATGATCAAATTCTAAGTCTGAAAGTCCTAGATTTTTGTTGCTACCCTCTCTATTGAGTTTGATGCACACCCTTTTAAGGAATGCAGGGAATGAAGGCAGGAGGAATGTGTCTGTTGTGCCCCCATGTTGAAAGTTCTCCTCTTTCCAGTAGAGTCAGTCTTCCTTGTTGAGGGGGGATTGCATTACAGCCATTTCTGTTATTGTAATTTTTGGCAAGCCTTTTGCATCAAGATATTGAAATATTAAAAAAATGTACAGCCCATGTACTATGTACCATTTTTTCTTTCGAGTGTAAAATATGACTGTCTGTATGTGTATATAAGTTTGTGTATGTAAACATACATGCACCTTGTATACATTTTGTGAGGTAATGTGTACTGTTACATTAATGGTTTTAAATTTAATTAATTAACTTTACTTCAACTGTGTCATTTTATTACCTCAGCTAAGACCAAACCATTCAGTAAGTTGAGCTTTTCATTCTTCAGAATTATTATCATCACTTGAACTGCCCATATATCTGCCGTCTTATTCTTTTCTGGATTTGAAATATTGAATCAGACTTTTCAATTTGGACATCTTCTCTTCCTCTCAGAAGTGTTACCACTTCACTGCACTGGAACTTTCTTTGGCTGTTCTAGCTACATCATCTGCAGTCTGCAAACTTTCTAATGGTGTTTCTATTTTCACTGGGTCTCTAGTTTGCAAACATCATCGTCTTCTGCATTTCCTGCCGTAGGTTTATTATTTTTGTTATGCCTCAAGAAAAGGTAGTTACATGAGAAGCAGTGAAATCAACTAACCATCTTGTCAGTTTCTGATGTAGATAAAATACAGACGACCACCACTAGGGTATTTAACAATCTTAATAACTTTGAGGGACGACTGACATTATATGATCTTGGTACTTTTGGGTCTCATGTAAGCAACTAACACACACTGGACCATATGATCTTAGTAAGTCATGTTTAATATTCTTGTAACTTAGAATATCCTGAAGTTGGTTTGCCTTTTGGGGTGAACACACAGCATAGTTTCAGGGGTTCTTCATTCCTCTTCCTACTGCCTCACCTGTGATGTGTTATAAGATTCAGTTTTACTCTCATTCTTCCACGTTTATATACTTTCCTCAGGACAGTTCATTCAGAGTAAAGGTTTGTTAATATCATTGCTGAGCTGATAACGTGTAACTTTACCTCTTCTTCCCAAGAAGTCTGTGTCCTCCATTCACAGATCGGCAGAGGAGTTGATCGAAACTTGGTTGAAGCTGATCACATACTAGATAGTTGCCATGACAATTCATGCCACATTATGGGATTTGTCTTTACCAGTTCTAATGCCCATCACGTGTAGTGGTGATGAACTTCAATAGGTGTCAGAGTTACGTAGTTTGGTTGTGATATGTAATGACAGGATGATAGTAAAGGTGAGGTCTTCATTGTTTTCAGCACATTCTTTTTCATTCTTTAGAATATTGTCCTTATTCACCCTAAAGCATCAGGGGACCTTCCCACTGTGGCTGCACTGTTTCCTCCTACGTAGACAACTGTAATGAACTGTACCTTGACTTCTAGACTTGGAACTTGATTATTTGCAGTTTGTGTAGAATTCTACAGCTGAGCTACCGAAGTACCATCTTACCATGCCAGTAATGTATAGTCTGTACTGGCTACCAATCAAATATTGTGTCATCTCTTGTCAACAATAGACACCCTTGTAAATACTTTATTTTGGTTTTAATGTTTGATATCTGTTTAGAGGTTTTAGCCTACCTTTTTAAATCATTTTCCTATGCCCTTTTTGAGTTAGTATACTGTGCCTCTGGTCTGTCAGTGACACACAAGAGTGATACAGGGTAACTCACGACGATCTCCACACTCATCACTACTCTTGAAGAGAAGAGATGAGGACTCTCTGCCTCTCGGACTGGGGATTTTTTATTTATTAGTGAAGAGTGAGTTGTCTTGCTGTCCCTCCTGTCCCATGTGTCTGTTGGCTTTTTTTTGTGCTGTTCAAGTTTTCACTGAAAGTGTGTTTTCAACCCTGGGACTTTGGGCCTTAGGCTCGTCACGGCAGGCACACCTCTGAGCCCGGGGTATGGTACTGTTTAACTGGGGAGTTTTAGCAGCATGGGCATATGGCATGCCCCATCTTCTTGATCTTTGTGAGAGGTTTTTGGGGTCCTTCCAGTTGCTGCTTGTGTGTTTTTGGTTAGGGTACAATATCCCAAATGGGCTGTTATTACTAATATGGATGAGGGATGAGATGAGAGTGGAGATGACCCTCCCTCCCTAATCTATTCATGATCATGATTAGGTGGGCTATATAAAAATGTTTTTTCTAACCACTTTGGTCATGTGGTTGTCAAGAGAGAAATTGCTACTTGCTTCCCCGTAAATACTTCATTGTCATAAATAACCTGCATTCATGTTTTCTTGTTTTTGGAAATAAATAAAAATATTTAAAAAAAAAAAAAAATATATATATATTGTGTCATCTCTGAAGTTCTTGAGCTTGTCTGTCTAGGTCTACCCCGTTTAAGTTCTACTACCTTAGTGAGCTGCTGACCTAGTAATAGTTATTGTTGTCATTGAACTCAGCCAAACTGGGACTGAAGGAGTTTCAAAGGTCATGGTTAGAGTATTATGACATTCAGACTTTTGTTTACTATGGGTTCTACCTTTGCAAACATAGCTAGTATGTTCGAGAGCATCCCCCATGCTAAATCATTTAAGCAGTCCTTAAAAAGTCAACCAACTGATGTGGTGTTTAATAATAAATAAACCCTGCTTTGCTTAATGCTACAGCACCTTTGTTATTGTCTTGCAGGTTTTTTGTTCTTGTGTGTGTCCTATAGTTTTATTAGTTCCTTTTGTTTTTTTAACTTTTTTATATGTTTTAAGTTTTGACTACTCTGTCTTTATAAATCCTAGATAGGAGTTAATCATTAAATTTGACATTTGAATTTAAACTTTTTCTTTACTGATTTCTTAACTGCCTTTCTGTTTTTTAGATTTTTCAGCTGTCAGTAATGTTAACAGAGTAAGCAATTTAATTATTCTCATTAACGTTTAAGCTGGACAGAGGCTGCATCAACACAATGGAGTAATCATGTATTCCAAAACTGCAAGATAACAATCATCATCATCATAGCTTTTGCTACTGCTCCTTCTCATGAGATTGTTCACTGTTGTGGTAGTTATTCCACATGCTACATTCATTCAGGCAGATGATATGCCTGGATTTCTGACTTTTGTATTGTGGGCCATTATCAGATTTGAAAAAAAACAGGCATTCACTATTTCCAGAATGCATACTTTAGTGCAAAAGTCCTGAGTACACTTGCCTGTGAACTGATCATTTCAGGGAACTTGGATGACAACCTGCATATGTGAGATGAATGCTCCTTTGGTTTGAAACAAATGATTACTTTCTGTGCTTCATGGAATAATATATTTGCAACCCCTGTGACTATGGAAAACTTTAGTTAATGTGTCCTCTAGATTATTATGGTATGCATCCTGAGGCTCACTCAGTCAGGATAAAATGGACGCGTCTTTGTGGGTTCTTTTCAAGCAGATTTATTATGTACAAACACATCAGGATTGAGGCTTAATAACTTTAACTTAGATAAACTTATAAACAAATTAGTCATTACACTCATGCATGCTCACTCTCTGGCTGCATTCTCAAAATGGGTCTGAAGCTAACACGTGCTTGCTATTTATATGCATGCGCAGACTTTGAAATGCTTCTTAAAGGTACTACACACACACACTCACACACACACACACACACACACACACACACACACACACACACACACACACACACACACTATTCTACATCCTCCCTCTGAGAAATATGTCATGCAATATTGACAGCATAAAATGACTTGCAGACAATATAAATAATTCTTTGTCATGCAATTATACAGAACTAAATACATATAGACAATTCTGTTCAGGTTGCTGTGTATTTCACACTAGGTCTAGAAATACGACCAAATCGTGCAATGTAGAAATTAGAATTAGGTCTAGCAACTGGGACTGTTTCTTTTGAATGTTCAACTTTATCAGGAACATCATAAGGAATGGAAGTAGAAGTTAAGATACATTCTGTAACAGGAACATTGTCTGGATTGCTCTGAGATCTAGAGTCTGTATCACAAGAGCAATGCTGCAATATCAATTCTGGTACCGGAAGAAGATGTCTGCGATTTCTCCTGTACTCCACACCCACAGATTCTATGGAGTAGGATCTTGGCTCAGTACATATACGTGTTACTTGACCAATCCAATCGAAACCTATCGCCATTTGTATCCTCACTGTCTCGCCTTCTTTCAGTGGATGAAGAAATCTGCTTGATTTTTCATAACTGGACTTCTGGAGAGACTGCTTTCTGAATAATTGGCCTCTAACTGTCCTGTTGTTCTTAGCTTTAGGTCTCAACAAACTGTAACTAATAGGCAATGTTGTTCTGGTTTACCTAGACAGAAGTCTCTGAGCAGATGAGCCAAGTATATCGTTACGGAGTATGTTTCTGAGATTAAGTAAATTCAAAAAGAAATTTGTATTATCACACTTTGACCTCTTATGTAATTGCTTTGCACTCTGTACTGCACGTTCAGCTAGTCCATTTGACTGTGGATATTCTGGACTACAAGTAACATGTACAAAGTCCCAGTCTTTTGCAAATATCTGAAACAATTGACTGGGTAAATTGGGTACCATTGTCAGAAATAACTTTGTGGACTACCATGGACTGAGAAATGACATTTCAACTTGATGATAACAGCAGTGGATGTTAGATTAGGTAGTAAATCAATCTCAAACCAGTTTGAATAAGGTGTACAAACACTACGAAATGCTGATTGTTCCACTCAAATATATCAGTGGCTACTGTTGACCAAGGTAATTCAGGAACTTGACTTAGCTGAAGTGGTTCTTTTTGCAAATGTGGTTTAGTACTGTTGCATACTGAACAAGAAGAAAGTACTTTATCAATGTCTTTTACTAGAGATGGCCAAAATACTAGTTCTCTCACCCTTCATTTTGTAGATTTGAAACCTGGGTGACCACGATGCAAAATCTGGATGTATTCATGTTGTAAGGAAACAAGGAAGAACAATTCTAGGACCTTTGAAAATAATGCCATCTTACATCAACATCTCATCTCTGTAAGGAAAATAAGTTTGCACTTCAGGTGGTGCACTAGATTGCTTTTATGGCCATCCATCATTAATGTAGTGGTTGAGCTTTTGCAAAACAGGATCAGTGTTTGTATGATCTTTCAGCTCATCAAGTCTTGTAGTAGAAAAATTACGCACTGCCATGACTTCAAAGTCAAAATTCTCTGCATGAAGCTGTTCCGTTGTATTTCTGGGCAATCTGGATAAGATATCTGCCAGATAAAGAAGTTTGCCTTTTGTATAGACCATTTTGAAGTTGTACTTTTGCAATTTGAGCATCATTCTTTGTAATCTCGCTGGATCTGAATGCATAGGCTTTTTTGGGTAGTAACTAGAGGTTGTTGATTAGTTTCAATCTGAATAGCTCGACCATAGATATAGTCATGAAACTTTGAACATGCAAATACTATTGCCAAAAGTTCTTTCTCAATTTGAGCATATTGCATTTCAGTTTGGGTAAGAGTTCTGGATGTGTAGATCACTGGTCTGCCTTCTTGAAGAATAACTGCACCAAGACCAAATTTTGAACCATCACAGGAAAGAGTTATAGTGCTTTAATGTAGGTGGAGTGGAAAGTTTCTGCTTAAGGTCTTCAAATGCTCTCTGGTGCTTTTCCAACCAAGACCATATAACATTTTTGCACGTCATCTCTCTCAAATGTACTGTCAAATCACTGAAGTCTGGTATAAACTTGCCTAAATAGTTGACCATACCAAAAAAACATTGTAGAGCCTGAACATTATCTGGTGCTGGCATCTCAAGAATGGCTATTCGCTTGGATGGGTCTGGTCACAAGCCAGTGCTACTGAATAAATGATCTACATATGCAACTTCTGCTAGACTGAATTTGCACTTCAGAGGATTGAGCTTTAAGTTCACACATATGCTCAGTCTAGAATTTTCTTCAGATTTCAGTCATTTCTTCATCATTGCCTCCAACCAATAAATCATCTACTTTGATGGCACAAGGATAACCTGAAAAAATGTGCTTCATTGCATGCTGAAAGACCTCACTTGCAGAATTTATTCCAAATGGCATCCTGAGGAATCTATATCTGCCAAATGGGGTACAGATGGTAGTCAGTAATGAGGATTTGCGATCAAGCATCACTTGCCAACATGAACTTTTTGCATCTAAGACAGAAAAAACAGTGGCATTTGGGCTGTGACTTCCTCAACTATATGCATTGGATGATGTGGTCTCTTTAATGCTTTGTTTAAATCTCTTGGGTCAATACATATTCTGATTTCATCTGAGCATTTTTGTGGGCTGCTTCCATGGACGACACTCATTCAGTTGGTTGTGTAACTGGACAAATTACACCCTGCTGCACCATTTTATCCATCTGAGCTTTAACTTTATTCTGCATCGCTATTAGAATGTTTCTTGCTGGTCTGACCACTGGACGACCTCTGGGTCTAACTTCATAGAATACACAATTGGAAGTTTGTCCAACTTATCGAAAACATCAGCATACTCTGAGAAAATAGCCTCATTAAAATTGGAACTAGGATATGTACTTATATGATGAACATCTTTGGTAAAATAAAGCAAATTCATTATCAAACTGTCTCTGAGACTCAATAATGACTGCACAGGTCTTCAGACTGCATAGAATAACAAGCTGTGACAGTTCCTTGTCAAATAAAATGAAAGCACTTCTGAGCCTTCGGTTTGAATTTCTTCACCTTCATACACAATAAGTTTCACACAACTAGCCACGTTGAGTTGTTCATTAGTTCTCATCTTAGCAAATGTGTTTGCTGACATAAGATTACACTTTGAGCCAGTGTCTACTTTAAGCTCGGTGGATTTACCATTGATCTGGACAGTACAAAACACTTCATTCTTTGCCAACAAATTTACTGCATCAACCTTTTCACCAATTACTGATGCACCATCTATGTAGAAAGTAGAATTGCAGCTCTCTATATGATCAACTTGCTTTTTTGAGCGACCCTTCTTTATAACTGTGTGAGGTTTACTTGATTTGCAAAACTTTTGAAAATGTTCCAATTTTTACACTTGTAGTATTGCTGACCAAATGCTAAGCATTTTTCTCTTTTAGACTCGCGATTGGCACCACAACTGAGACAGTTAAAAATAAAGCTGGATTTGGGTTTTACTGACTCACCCTTGTACTGCACTGAGCATGTCCTTTTCTTAGAACTTGCTGGAAAACTTTGGGATCTCCCAGGAATACCCATAGTGGTGGCAGGTGCTATGTGGTTAGGCCTACTTCTGCTAGCCATGTGTTGCATGCTGTCTACATTTGCTCTGGAGCCCGGTAAAATCATGCTCTTATCGCTTGCAAACATACTTGTGTGCCTTTCTGTAACTTCATGGATTTGCCAAATCTCAATAGTTTTGCTCTTCGTTAAATCAGTGTCACAAAGCAAAATCTTTCTCACTGCAGCACTTTAATACCATACACAAGCCTGTCTTTTATCAACTCATCTTTTAAGTCACCAAACCTACAAGTTTTAGCTTTGTTTCTTAGGTCAGTTATATACGCTGCAAAAGTTTCCCCTGGTTTTTGATCTCTTGTATAAAACAAATGGCCCTCTAATGTAATATTTGTTTTGGGGTTACACATTTCCCTGAAATTGTACTTCAAATACTCAAGGTCTTCCATTAGTTCAGCCTGTACAACAATATGACAGTTTTCACCTTCTTTTTCATAAATTGCTGGTGCATACACAAATGAATGCTCTCTTTCAGTGGCCTCTGACCCAGCTAGGTTTAGCAAAATGAATGCCTTGGTGTGGGCATCTTTGTCAGAATAAGCTGCTTGTATAAAAATATTGTACTGTTGCTCAAATAATCCATCTGCCATATTAACACATACCAGCAAAGACTTTTGCAAGTATGCGTGAACACACACACACACACACACACACACACACACATATATATGCCAGAAATTTATGCCAGAGTTTGTAACTAAACCCAGTAGCAGAACAAGCCTCTGAGTAATGGAACTTTGCAAAATAAGACTCCTGGGCACTGTAACACTCTTGAAAACACTGTAGTGTAAAAAATCGCCTCTTAATGTATGAAACATTTCATAATATGTGCACTGTGCGAGTAAACTGGGCAGAAGTTCAGAGTAAGAAACATTTCAAAGTAACTGCACTGTGCAAATAAACACTACACAGCACACTCAAACTTTCCCAAAATGGCTGTACTTTGCTAAATAACTCTATGTGATGATTGTACTTTGTGAATAGACGTACCCAGCACAAGAAATGTTTCAAAATGGCTATATTTTGACTGTACTTTATGAAATAGTTGCAGTTTGCACACAATAAACTCTTCAGAATAAATACACAGTAATAAGCACACACTGTAAGCACTTTTACATACTTTGAGATACTTTGAATACTTCTAGTTATGCCCTGAATACAA
Source organism: Protopterus annectens (assembly GCF_019279795.1). Taxonomy (NCBI): domain Eukaryota; kingdom Metazoa; phylum Chordata; order Ceratodontiformes; family Protopteridae; genus Protopterus; species Protopterus annectens. The sequence goes on from NC_056745.1 coordinate 237,117,978, forward strand.
TACAAGATAGTAGTTATGCCAAAACAACAGTACTTTGCCAAAAAACATGCAGTCGCCTTATGCTTAATGTGCCTTTTTTGCCCTTATTATATTTTTTTGCTCATTTAATCTTTTTCCATGCCCGTTATACTTTTCTTGTGCTCGTTTTACTGTAAACAGGCCTGATTTTACTTTAAACATGCTCGTCTTGTAATTGCAAGGTAATTTTGAACCCCTTATGTGCTTTTTCTGATAATTGTTTTATCAAATGTCTTAATTTTAAACATTTTGTTTAATTAATGAAGCTTTTGTACAAAACTGCAGTGGTGGTGCTGCGGTAGCGTTGTCACCTCACAGTAAGCCGTTGTCCTGTTTGATTCTCAGCTAGAGCGTCTTCTGTGTGGAGACGTGCGTGAATGGGTGTACCTTCGTTGAAGGTTGTGTGTCAGAGCCGGCAACTCAGCACATAAAATCTACTGCCAATCATTAGCGGACTGGAGTTCCACTGTGGCGACCCCTAACCGGGAAAAGTAGAAAGACACAACAACAATAAAGCTTTTGTACCTCTCGCTTGTTTAATAGTGTGGTTTGTGCCCTTGTAATGCTCCGTTTTATCCTTTTCATAAAATAAATAATTTGTGCAAGTTTTCAATACCTTTGATTCATTTCTGGCCCTTTTTCTTCTCATTTCTCTTAGTTTATATTCACTGTTATCTCTGCACCTTTTACCTGTAAAAGGTAGTCTCTGCTATCCCAGTTCTGACACCATGTCGCTCGTCAGTCAGGATAAAATGGACGAGTCTTTGTGGATTCCGGTCAAGCAGCTTTATTATGTCCAAACACACAGGATTGATTGAGGCTTAATAACGTTAACTTAGATAAACTCATAAACAAACTAGCTGTTACACTTATACATGCTGACTCTTTGGCTGCACTCTCAAAATGACACTGATGATAGCTTGTGCTTGCTATTTATATGTACATGCCAACCTTGAAATGCTTCTTAAAGGTACAGTACACACACTATTGTACACATCCCATATGGTACAACTTTCTGGTGCTTGTTCAGTCTGAGTCAGACTTCCTGGATATTTTGATTCTGATGTTGTTTATTTGCACTTTATTGATCTTAGATATGATTCAGTATACCTTCTAAAGCATTATTCTTTTTATTTGATTGGGAATTATTACATTGTCTGCTTTGAGCTTTAAGTTCTGGGAAGGTTTTTGTGAAAGAAAAAAATAACTCTAATGTTCTTTTTCTAAGCCAGCCTTTGACTGTAACTTCTTTCAGTACATGCATTTCTTAGTCAACATTGGTACATCTCTGAAATTCTTTTTGTTTTTCTTCTTTTTTAGATAGCTATGGTATTACCCAGAGAATCTCTAACTCTTCTAAAAATTCTTCATGAATTCTCTGGTAAATGTAGTTTGCTCAACATTTCTGGTAACCTTGCCTAGGCTGTATTCCACTTTCAGATCATACTTCTTTAAATTCGGTTTCTCAGTTTGTTTAACAAAGACATTCTGAATATGCTTTTTTAATGGGTGATTCCACTTCTTACATCCCTTCACTATTGCCAGTAGTAGTTTTTTTTTTTTTTTTTTTTAGCGTTTCCAGTCTTTCTACTGTGGATTTGTTAAACTCGACTAATGAGCAGCTAGTCTGTTCTCTCCCACACTGCAACTCTTTTAGCATTTGGAATTGCATCTACTCCAAGTGTAAGTGGCTTTCTCACATTACATTTTAACATTGGCACAGCTTCAACCTGATTTTTGAACATTTAAATTTTTTTTTTTTGCACAGGGCTCCATTTGTTGCATACATCTAAATCTGGCACTTTTCTTAGAAGCATAGGTATTTCAGACATGTTGGGTATGAATTTTACAAGACACAGCATCTTTCCTAACAATTTATGTAATGCCTGTTTAAATTGTTACTTTGGCATTTGCCCAATTTATCTTTCTCTGCATCAGGTTTCAGTCACTCCGATGGCAGGGTATGGCCAATTTATTTCAGACTTGCACTTTTATGTTTGCTGTTATTTAATTTGACATTTATAATCACATAATCTGTTTGGCAGGAGTATTATTCACTTGACATACTCTTGTATTTGCTCTCACTTTAATACATCATCCGTTATAGTTATATTTATAACACCTGCAATTACCCGTGTAACAACTCTTTGCAATAAGTCTGATGCTGACAAAAAAAAGTTTAAGGACTTTTTTCTCTTTATAATTGCTTATTTGAATTGTATACTTATCATAATAGGCAGAACTCAGCAAAATAAGGAATGACATAATGCTTCCATCACAGCTGCAACTCCTGCAGAACTGGGGAAAGGTGTATATGTATATTTGAAAAAAATACCTGTGTGTGTATATATATATATATATATATATATATATGTGTGTGTGTGTGGAAATACATTTCTTTGTATAAACTGTTTGTTGATTGACAAGGTTACTATTTTCAAGGTAAATTTGGTCAAGGCACTAGGGAACTTCCCCCTTTTATTGTTGGAGGACATAAAAAATACTATCACGGTGTAGAAGTTTTAATCTGGCATTTAACAAAAAACTGTACATATTAAATGCCTACATGTTAAAAACTGTTATTTCTAGGGGGGGTGTATGTCTTTCCAGCTAAAACAGAGAAAGATATGTTAGAAATATTTTTTTTAATTTTATTTAGGGATCAAAACTGAATCCAGTGAAAAGATGAGTGATAGACAATAAAACGGAGGTATGAACCTAAAAAATCCTGTAGTGCACTTGGCATCTGTGCATTTTCTGGGTAATGAATAAGGTGAAAGGCAGAGAGCTGCAGATTATGGAAAAATGTTGCATGTAAGGGATGAAGAAGTATGGACATATGAAGGAGAGAAAAGAAGTACCAAACAGGAAAAGATAGATGGAAAAGAATATGAGAACACAATTATGGAAAGTGAAAAGTAATGATATTGATAAAACATGAAATTTACAGTATAGGAATATTATGGAGAAATATTATATGGTGTATCCCTGGAAGGAATTAAAAGGCGATGAAAAAACTTAGAAATAGAAGAAAAGGGACTGAAAATTTTTACAAAGCAAGGTATTTTTGGTGGAGAATATTAAGTTATCAGTTAACAGTAACGTGAAATATAAGGCATTGGAGCAAAGAAAATAGTAGTGAGTGTAATGAAGAAAAAAATGTTTTTTAGAATATAAACAATGTACAGTTTTGTAAAAGTAAATTAAAAAATGTGTTGTGAATATCAATGTGTATATAATGCAAAGAAGTGTAAGTAATGAAAGCTGTAAATAAAGCAACCTCCCTTTTTAAGTATTATAGGATTTTTCAACCACCTGAGCTACCAGTGAATCAGATGAAGACAGATGCATCCACTTCATTACTGGCTCCAAGTGGAAGCCAGATGATGTAGCAGAACATTGTAACTGGCTAAGAATGGAGTGTCCGTCAATCAGTACAGTGTTCTGTGTTCTGTACTTTGGCCAGCATAAGTGCATAGATAGAAGTGAGGTTAGGTAATGGGGCTAGCATTTTGAGAGCTTTGCTTGTCCATGCCACTGTAAGGGTAGTAAATCCCAATGGCAAGTGACTGTAGAGAAGAGCAAAGCTGATGGCCAACAGACATTGAGTGAATAAGACTCACAAAAAATATAGTTACCTTCCTTAGTGTCATCAAATCATCAGTATCAGCCTATCTGTGTTTTTAATGGGATGAGTTACCTGTTTATATAATCATCAGTATCGGTCTATCTGTGTTTTTAATGGGATGAGTTACCTGTTTATATAATCATCAGTATCGGCCTATCTGTGTTTTTAATGGGATGAGTTACCTGTTTATATAGTCATCAGTATTGGCCTATCTGTGTTTTTAATGGGAGGAGATGCCCGTTTATATAATTATCTATATAATTATCAGTATCGGCCTATCTGTGTTTTTAATGGGATGAGTTACCTGTTTATTTAATCAGTGTCAGCCTATCTGTGTTTTTAATGGTATGACTTACCTGTTTATATAATCATCAGTATCGACCTATCTGTGTTTTTAATGGAATGAGTTACCTGTTTATATAATCAGTGTCAGCCTATTTGTGATTTTAATGGTATGACTTACCTGTTTATATAATCATCAGTATCGACCTATCTGTGTTTTTAATGGGATGAGTTACCTGCTTATATAATCATCAGTGTCAGCCTATCTGTGTTTTTAATGGGATGAGTTACCTGTTTATATAATCATCAGTGTCAGCCTATCTGTGTTTTTAATGGGATGAGTTACCTGTTTATATAATCATCAGTGTCGGCCTATCTGTGTTTTTAATGGTATGACTTACCTGTTTATATAATCATCAGTGTCGGCCTATCTGTGTTTTTAATGGTATGACTTACCTGTTTATATAGTCATCAGTGTCGGTCTATCTGTGTTTTCAGTGGGATGAGTTACCCGTTTATATAATCATCAGTGTCGGCCTATCTGTGTTTTTAATGGGATGAGTTTCCTGTTTATATGAATACTTATGGAAATATATTTGCAGCAACTATAAATTACATTTCTGTATTGTCTGTATTGTTCATCGTGTATCTGTAGGCAATGCTAGTTGCTCATTCTTGTATTTAGTTTGTTATGTGGATATTTAGTAGTCTGGTACATATTAGCCAGTCTACCAGGAATTCCCCTTCTCTAACAAGAATTTCTACTTCCACCAGAAAGCCTTCCAGAGCTATATTCTGACTTAATGGAGTTAAAATGGTGAGATAAGGAGGCAGACAGCTGGACTCTGTCACATCTAAACCAACTTGACCTAGAGGAGTTTAGATGTCTGAACTGATTGTAGAGAGAGACAAAGTGACATGCCTCCCAAAACGTCTGAAAATGAATGTCACCGAAGGACAGATCATGGATCATGATCTTCTGAAAGGAATTGGATAACTGTGAATGAGTCTGGAATGACTCTTAAGCCATTGCAAGCCTCATGCTGATGGAGAGAGGAGTCTGAATGGAAAAGGGGTCTGAATGGGGAGATGAAAAGTTACTAATCAAAGGAGAGTAATATTGCAAGAATTGAATTCATCCTGAAGTGTTGGTATGTGCCTTCATGAGGTGGACCCTGTTTTACTACAAAATATCACCAAGATGACACTGATGTATAGACTGTATTTTATATAGCACATGTCATGGACAGAAGTAGGTTAAAAATAAAAAAGATAGCTGGGTGCATAAGACCCAGGATAAAAAAGTTCCAAATCCTGGTAGATGCACTGTTGCTAGGAATGGAAAAAATGAAAATGTAGATTCCTCAAGATATGGAAACATTCCTACAATGGTGCTAGACCAGGCCCAGGGAAAGGATGGCTCCCCTGCTGTAGAAGGAAGTAGTACTCCACAATAATCAAAAACTGATAGGCCAAAACAGAGCCATAAAGATGATAGAGGGGGCCATTGAGGATAAGGCAAAAGGAATTGAAACACCACCAAAAAACAAGAAACAGATACATTCTGTAGAAATATCTATGACGATCCTTTGGAACATAACAAAGATGCTAAATGGACAAAAGAAGTAAAACAAGGAACGAGAAGTTGAAATGTACAGGATGTGAAATGTGTTGAAGTAATGGCCAGAGAAATTGAAACAAAGTTAAGAAAAGCTCTTCATTGGAAAACTCCAGGCCCAGATCCTTTACCAATGTTCTGGCTAAAAGTATTAACATCTTTCCTTGAAGATTTAGCCATGAGTAAGAACTATTTATATGAGCACCCCGAACAGACACGAACCTTGTTAACAACAAGAAAAACAGTATTCCTACTTGAGTGAACCTGCAAGCTATCCTAATAACTATAGACCAGTAACTTGTTTTCTGAGTATGTATAAACTATACACTGGAATTGATGCCGAAAGAGTTCATAATCATTTAGAAGAAAACTCAATCATGGCAATAGAACAAAAGGTTAATAAAAGAAAGTCATATGGATCAAAGGATCATTTCTTGTTAAATAGTGTCATAATGGAGAATTGTAAAAAGAGGAAGAATCTAAGTATGGCATGAATAGACTACAAAAAAAGCATTTGACATATCCCGCATTCATAGATAGTGTTTAAAAATGTAAAAGATACACCCTGCACTGAACAATTACATTACAGCGACCATGAAACAGTGACAAACCACTTTGCAGTTAAGCCATGATAAAAAACAAATTATTATTCCAGGGATAGAAATCCAAAGGGGGATATTCCAGGGTGACTGTCTGTCACTGCTGCTCTTTTGTCTTGCCCTTAACCCATTAAGCTGTCCACATAACAGATTAGGTCATGGCTATAATTTGGCTCCCAAAAAACAACAAAGTGTAAAGACTTTTCATCTTCTTTTTGTAGATGATATAAAAGTGTATGGTTCATCAGATAAGGAACTGAAAACACAACTGCAAGTGATCAAAACATTTTCAGGTGATATAAGAATGTAATTTGGTCTTGATAAATGTGCAAAAACACCCTTTAAAGCTGGAAAGCTGCAGCACCAAGAACACATCAGTTTGGGACAGGAATGTGATATAAAAGAACATGGCCAAGAGGGAGTGTATAAATATTTGGGAATTGATGAAGGATCAACAGTAAAACATAAACAAATGCAAAGAGAAATTAATAAGAAATATTTTAGAACTTAAATTACTACTGAAAACAGCATTGGCATCTAAGAACAAAGTCCAAGCTATAAACCAGTTTGCTCTTCCTGTTCTAACTTACAGTTTTGGAGTGACTGGCTGGCCCCAAAAGGTGTTGGCTAGGTTGGACAGGAAAACAAGAAGGATGATCTGAGACGTACCTCCCTGGACTACATGAAAAGAGACATAGAGGAGCTCTCTGATCATGTAGCCCAGGCCGGTATGACCCTGACCTTGAGCAGCATCTTACCCTCACCTAGAATGATGCCACAGTACAAAGACAAAATGATCGATTTTAACAATTGACTAAAATTTTGGTGTCATTCAAAGGGGATCCCAGTGTCTGTCAGCCTGGGAAGACATGCTCGACAAGCCACGTTGCTTCACTAGGGACGGCTTGCACCTGTCACCACTGGGCTTTCAGATATTGGCAAAGGCTCTTGCCACCCCCATAGTGCCTTTTTTAGGCAAGGCTCAAAAGTCAAACCCACCTCCATAGACAGCACAAGGAACAAGAAACTAAGGGTAATGCTGCTAAACGCCAGAAGTCTTAACCTCAAGATGCACGCACTCAAAGCTCTCCTCAGTATGGAGAACATCGATATCTGTGCAGTGACAGAAACCTGGTTCAAGGCTCCAGAGAGCACCCCAGCACTACCAGGTTATACCTCATATCATGCTTTTCGGCCCCAAAACCCGGATCGAACCACAAAAGGAGGGGGAGTTTCCATATTTATCAAGGATATCCACACCTCCAGGTTAGTGGCATTGCACGAAGTATCGGAGATCATCCAAGTGCAACCAACAGTGGGCAAGACTGCTTTTCAGTTTATAGCATCCTACAGACCACCCACTCAAAGTCAGAAATCCCACTCGGCTTTCCTGAAAACATTGGAGAACATGAAGATCTCTCCGAACACCATTATATTGGGCGACTTCAACTACCCAAACATAGACTGGGAGCACTACTCAAGCCCCAGCACCTTAGCCCAAAGGTTCCTGGAAATTATAAACTCAAATGCTATGGAACAACTAGTCACCACTCCCACAAGAGGGGATAGCATACTAGACCTGATCATTACCAACATGGGTACTCTATGCTCCATACCAGAAGTATATCCCTCATTGGTAAGATCAGACCATAAATTAATTTCACTGGATATCCACATCCCGACCCCACCCCCAACCCAGAAAACCACAGTGAAAAACTTCTCAAAATCGAATTTCTCACTTCTCAAAACCGAAGTGGAATCCTTCAAGGCCCCAGGGCCAGTGGAAACTACGGCCCAAACTGCAGAATCCTATATAAACGCATTCTACGGACATCTTCAAGAATGCATGGATCATGCTATCCCAAACAAAACCAAGACCCAATCATCCAAAGGCAGGCGTCCAGTCTGGTGGACCCCAGCCATAAATAAACTGTACAACAGAAGGAGGAAGCTACTACATGATAGAGCAAAATCCCTAATGGGGAAGGCAGCTCTGATCAGTACTAGCAAAAAATTATGATCCCTCATAAAATCCTCCAAGGCCAGCTTCAAGAGAAAAATTGCACAGGACACTAAAGACAATCATAAGGCTTTTTTCAGTTATGTTAGGAACCTGGGATGTAACTCCCAGACTTGTTCTGAGTTGATTCTAAATGACAAAAAATACACTGAACCCACAGACATCTCCAATATCCTGGCAGACAGGTTCAGTGCAAACTTCTCCACACCCTCCCCACCAAAAGAGCAAGTATCTATCCCGGCAGACGGCTGCCTCCCAAACATCTCTGATGCTCAGGTGAAGGCTGCCCTCTCCAAAGCAAAAAACACTGCTTCCATGGGACCAGGTGGCGTCCCGAGTTGCGTCCTACATGAACTCCAAGAAGAACTAACCCCTCAAATAAAACAGCTGTACAATCTCAGCCTCACTACAGGATATGTGCCCACAGAATGGCGTACAGCAACAGTGGTCCCACTCCACAAAGGTGGAGCCTCACGGACCCTGAAACTATCGCCCATAAGCCTGACTAGCCTAGTCTGCAAGGCTATGGAGAGGATCATCATGGAGCTCATAAACAAAGACATTGGGGACCTACAGACACTAGATCCTACCCAATTCGGCTTCGTCAAGGGCAGATCCTGCCTTTTGAACCTGGTTGACTTCTTTGAAACAGTCACCAAAGCCATAGATGAAGGGAAGGTAGTCCACACAGCCTATCTGGACCTAGCAAAGGCATTTGACACAATACCCCACTCGGGCATCATAGATAAGCTATCCAGCTTAAATATAAACCCCTATGTCACAAGATGGGTCACAAACTGGTTCAAAGACAGAGTCCACAGAGTGAGAGTTGCTGGAGCCATGTCAGACTCGAAACCGGTCACAAGTGGCATCCCACAAGGTTCTGTCCTGGGACCGCTCTTGTTCGGTATATACTTTTCCGAGGTACAGGCCAACATGGGAGGACTATGGCTCACCAAGTTCGCAGATGACTGCAAACTGGGCACCATAATCGACTCTCCATCTGACACAAACATCCTTCAAAAAGGTCTCACAGAGATGGATAACTGGTGCCAGAGCCATGGTCTAAAGCTAAATGCCATAAAGTGTATAGTCATACCCTTTGGCAAAAACAATGTGCCCACAAATTACCACATAGGCGGTAACCCATTAAGTACAGAGAAAGTAATTAGGGATCTGGGGACCCAAGTTGATAGCAATCTCTCCTTTGACAACCACATTGCCAAAGTGGTTAGAAAGACCTTCTACATAGCCCACCTCATCATGAAAGGATTCAATTCACATCTAGATCAAGAGAGGTAATCGTGCCCCTTTATTCATCCCTCATCAGGCCTATCATAGAATATAATGCCCCTTTTGGGATGTACCTTACCCGACACCTGCAGCAATTAGAAAGACCCCAAAAGTACCTCACCAAGAGGATCAAGGGACTCAAGCAGATGCCATAAGCTGCTCGGTTAAAAAAACTCCAGCTGTACTCAGTTGCATACCACCTACTTCGAGGCAATCTATGCCTGACATATAAAGCCATGTCCAATCCAGAGTTAATGGACATGCTCCACCTCAGTAAATCTAAATCCCTTAGAGCCACACGCTCGAGGGACTTGAACCTCAGCACAGAAATAAATAGAACTTGCTGGAGGGACAGATTCATAACCCAGAGGCTCCCTTCGCTCTGGAATAGAATTCCAATTCATGTTAGGCAGAGCACCTCACTGAATCTCTTCAAGAAGAATCTTGATGAGTGGATGGGGGGTTGTAGGTTTGTCCTGGGGATTACTTCCGTGTCACTATTAGACAGAGGCACAGGAAATGAAACCTTAAAAAGGGCACAGTATACTCAAATCAAGGGGTGGCGTAAGCCAAACAAAATCGGGCTAGGCTTGTAATTGCCCCAGGGCAGATAGCCTAATATGAACCTATGAACCTATGCTTCATGCTCATCAAACGATTTAGAAAAATCATTGCATACCAAGACTATATACTCCCCATTCTGAACAAGGTATGGGCCTCCTCTAAATTGATTACATGTATAGATCTGCAGTCGTAGGACTGGATACGTATCTACTAACCTCACAAGTCCCAAACCTAGTGAAAGATTTGAAACATGAGGAGAATACATCTAAAATTACTTTCTTGCTTAGTTTAGCAGCAGCATATCTGCATCAAATGGGAATGGAAATCAAACCAGAAGTAGATAAAAATCAGACAGCAACTGAATGTGCCAAAAAACAAAAGAAAGAATATAACGTGAGGGATCAGATGAGAACACAAGTAATGTGAAAAATGCAATAATATAGTCGAAGGTATAGAAAATTCTTGTGACAACCTCATGTTGATCAAGACTGGACACAAGAATGGTTAAGGAAAGGTGAATTTAAACCAAAAGACAAAAGGTTAACACTGGCGGCCCAAGAGAGTGGACTACATACACATTGGTTTACAAAGTCCCTTGAACATGTGGGAAAAACAGACAAATGTAGGTTTTGTAAAACCAAATTGGAAACAGTCATACATCTTTCTGCTGGTTATGATACACTAATGGCAGAAGGACTGTATACTGAAAGGCATAGCAATGTGGCAAGACTGGTTCACTGAGTAGTGTGCAAACATTGTAATACTGAAGTAGCTGAAAAACACTGGAAACATGAGCCACAAAGCATTATAGAAAATGATGTGATCACCTTGTACCAGCAATTCAAAATATTGATTTAAGAAAGCCAGATATAGTAGTCCATGAAAAGAAGACAAACGTAACATCAATCATTGAAATTGCTACACCCAGTGACTACAGTGTCTTACATATAGAGAAACATAAAGTCATAAAATACCAAGATTTGCAGGCAGAAATGGGAGCAGTTTGGAAGAAAGATACCCTGACAGTTTCAATAGTAGTAGAAGCAATTTGTCTTATAAAAAAGAATTTACAGTTGTACTTGGATATGTTACTAATGCATGTAACTCTGTACAAATTACAGAAGGAATCATTACTGGGCACATTGCGGGTTCTGTGAAGAGCACTTCTGGCTAACATCAAAGAATGAAATGATACTAATTTCATGAACCTTAATCATCCTTTGACTTAGGAATGGGGTCCATTTGTGTCATGGTATTAGAACCCCAAAAGACTTAGAAAAATTAAAAACAAAATAGTTATTTGTAAGGATCAGTTGAAGAAGGCAAGATTAGCAGGAGGGTTATCCCAAAGTGCACACAGGTTTCTAATTAGTGTATGTTGCTATGAGCTCCATGAAATGTAAGAACTGTTTGTACTTTCATGTTTCTTTCATACAATGTGACAGTTCCACCTCTTAGACCAAGTGAAGAATGATGATGTTCTTAATATTAGAATTCATATTGCTGATCTATATTTTTATGTTTTAAACAGCTGATACTTACTGTGATATAACTTTGGTAATGCTGTATCATGTCTTGCAGCTGTACATGCTCACAAGTAACCTCAGAGGTCAAAACATTGTCCGTATTATATGACAGTTAGCCACAGGGATAGTGCAGAGAGACAGAGATATTTCTGACCATGCATGTGTGGAATAAGTTTTAAGGATAAAGAACATGGCTATGCTCTAAATGGAGGAAGTCTGAAAATATAATATGTTAGATAATAAAAATGAGTATATTAAAGTAAAATATAGAATGGGATTAGAGCTGCCTTCAGAGCCCAAACAATGGCTGAGGAGAGGGAAGGTCAGAAAAAGGCAACTAAGCCAAATCTGCATTTTGGCAGAGTTTACAAAATGATTGTCAGCATAAGTTGACTTAGAAAAGTGTTTTATCTTTAAGATATGCACTCTGGTAATGTACTGTTTCATAGGAGGAAGTAGAAAATATCTTGAGATTTCTGATGGGTCAGTGGAGGCTTAAGAGCCTAATATATTGACTGCCATTTTAAAGAAAGGAAGAGATTAGTTACCTCAGAGAGTAAATCAAAAGAGGATACCATTATCAGGCTGAATCTTTCTTCACCCTTACTGTTACTAGGGCTGTTAGGGATGAATGTAAGGGAGCAGAAAGCTAAACGGGAATTAACCATTTCTTCTGTAATGTTTGTTATGTACAGTAGTGAAATGTTATACTTCAGATTGGGAGGAAAAAGGAGATGCCAGAGAATTCACGGAAAGCAGCTTTTAATTACTGTCATTTAGTTGTTGTCAGTTTGATCTGATTTATGCCTTGCTGCAATATATGGATTCTTACTGAATACAGTTCGATCGTCTGAGTCTTGTCAGTGCAAATCCAGGCATAGGGAGACTCCATGAGCGAAAATGTGGATTTATGTATGCAGTCTGAGAATGATCTTTCTTGATTTTTCTTGAGGTATGGTGATCTTGGAGTTGCCATTTGAAGGTTTGGTGGGTGAAGAGGGACTTGGGCTCCATGTTGAGGGATGCAGGGATACTTGCACCCCCCCCCCCAAAAAAAAATTAAATGAGAACAGTGATATTGACATTCATTGTTCTCCTGCAGTTTTTGTAGGCTTTTTGTAATTTTGGAGCTCATGGTTGAGTTTCAGACTTTGGCAAATAAAACTGAATGCCACTTAGTACCCTGAAATCAGTGATTACATTTTTATTAACTTTGTGTTGGTTTTATGTTTGGAAAAATTATAACATTGGCATTATGAAATACTTTAAATAATGTTTTAAATAATTATGTTTGTGTCCTTGAGTCATTTTTATGTTATAATTTTTTAGGATGAGCAATTTTTATGTATGACTCTATGAACTTGCTTTGTAAGAACATATAATTATTTAATAATTGGATGTAGGTTTAGATTGGTTGATTAATCAAGTAATAAGTTTGGAATGCTAGAAATGATTGGATATTGTTTGTTTTTTTTTTTTGTATCTGAAGAAGTCCTGTAGTAAATGGACAAAAGCACTTATTATTTTAAAGTTTAATAAATTAAATACAGTTTTACAGCGACTTTACAGCCTCTTTGTTATTAGATAAACAATGTTTAATAATGTACCTCCCCTTCCCATATCTAAAATATATTGTTTTTGTTATATTTTATTTTATTTTTAATTTATTTCTATTGCTGATAGTTTTTTATGCATTCATAGGTATCTTCCTACACTTAGGTACAGGCTTGGGTTGTTAAATTTTCAGTTGTGCTTTATTAGCTAGTATCCTTTCAACTAAAGCATACATTTATAAGAATACTTGAGGTCACTCTGAAAAGCTGCAGTTGGGTAGTATAGAAATCCTAACATCTCTCTTCAAAATAAACAACAACAAAACAATTTTTTCATTTTGGCTATATGTGTCCCTCCAGATAAAAAATAGAACTGCCGACAATTTTCTCCACTCATCATTCCAACAGATCCATGATGAAACTCAAATACTAGGAGACTTAAACACAAAATTGAAATAGTAACTAATGCTAACTAAACTATTGGATATTGTAGGAAATGACAACTTCAAATTCAAACAGCATATATAACAAACCATAACAAAATATCATCAAAAACTAGGATCCTTCTAAAGGGCCAGACAGTACCTTACTGACAGAGCAAGAAAAACTCTAGCCTCCACCTACCTAATTCCAACTCTTCTATTCACCTCACCCATTTTAACAAATGTAAGCACAACGCTTAAATCCCAGCTAGCTTCTTGTTATAATAAGGTCACTAAATTTGCTTTTGCTGCCCCATATAGATCCCATCACTATCTTTCATTAAAATGGTTTAATGCTCTTCAACTAAACTTCTACCCAACATACTCAGAAGTAGTTACTGAACATTAACTAAATTACTTCCCTGAAAAATGTTCACTACTACAAACTATTCTGCTATCTTTCTGCCCCACAAGGGATTTCTGCTCAGATGAAAAATTCCTATTACTCACAAGTAAGTCTAACGACTCAACATGGGACTCTAGTCTTGTTATGTCTCCAGGCTCTGGAATGCCATTCCTCTGCACATAAAAATGACTAGAAAACGCCCTCATTTGAAAATACTGCTCAAATAGCACCTTGATCAGTCACAGTCATCTTCTTGCACTTCACCAGGTTGACTCTGTCATTTCAAATTCCTCTTTCTCATTAGTATTATTTTGTCTTATGCCTTTAGCTGTATTAGCATACTCTTCTCTGTATTTCTCCAACATATCGTCCTGTCTCAGCTAGCCTTTCTCCTTATTGAGACTAATCCTATCATGTTGTCCTACCTGTAATCTCGGACCTATGTCCTTTGCAAGAATCCCGATCTCTTTTACCATATCGTATATCTTACTACACCTGATATTCCTCTTGATACCTATCCTTTTTTCAATATTAACAAATACATCCTAATTTCACAGCATATAGTAACTCAAAGTGTATGACTCACTGAAAATTGTTTTTTGTCGTAATAAAACACATCTTAAACTGTTTAATTTCCAGAGAAATATACATCTCATAGTTTTATAATGTATATAGGTAACACTAAGTTTGTTAGAAAAAACATTTCAAACAGTTTATCAATGTAAATGTTACTTTCTGTACTTGTGTTAATGACTGTATCTCTGAAACTGTAAATATATGATGTAACTGCATTTATGTATGTATTTCTTTTTTTTCAAAAACATTTTTATTTTGCTGTCATAAATATACACAAATGTACATATAACAAATACAATAAAACAATAACAAAACTATTTACAATACTTACATTCATCCATGATAAACATTTTATCAATGAAAAGTTATCAGTATTTGTTCAAAAGGTTTTCCAAGTTTTGCCATGCTATTTTTTGTGAGTAATGTTATGAGTTCTATAACAAATGGTTTGCAGTTCTGTTTTACAAACAACCTTTGCTAAATTAATAAAATTTACTTTTCCAGTTCATAGTAATAACTTTTCTGGCAATTGCAATTATTAAACAGAGTAACTGAATCTGAGATTTAGGGATTACATTAGGTATAGGAGCATCAAATAGGATTAGTGAGTATGTATGTATTTCTGATGGAGCTTTTCTCCAGAGGAATCTGCTGAAAATGGGCTTTGCTCAGTCAGACTGTGCTGTTCAGCAAAGACAACAAAATATATTGATGTGTGTGTGTGTATCTGTCCCTCTTATGCAAGACTAATATCTGTAGCCTTCTTTTAGCAACAATTCTGAGTTTATTCAGATCTCCAGGTCCATTTATATGAAGCATGACTATAGTACACTAGATGTCCTTCAAGAATGCAACTGCAGTCCTGACATATGGGTTGTCCTGCCTCAGGCAGCCCTTTGGTCGGCCGGATTCCAAAGTCTGGGTCCGGCGTCGGCTGATGTCTCCTCCTCCCCGACGTCAGAGCAGCTGGGGTATAAAGGCATCCGCCGACGCCATCTTCTTCAGTCTTTCTTGCCGCGCGGTGCCCGAAGCAGAAGCAGTTCGCAAGTGCCGGTCAGTCAGCTCCTGTGTTTTCAGTTACCGTCATCTAAAGCTAAGTACCCGTTGGGGAACATTTTTTCTTGCCTCAGCCGATGTCAGAAAAAATTGAAAAAGTTAATAATTGTTTGTCTTGTGGTAAACAAATACCTCATAAAGACTTCCATTCTTACTGCCTCCCTTACCTGGGCCCAGACCACGACGTCTCGGCCTGTGCTTGCTTTAATAAGTGCACACTCAGGCACCAGGCAGAATTTGCCGAAGACTTTTTTGGCGAATCTTACGCTTATATCATGCCGTCGGAACAACCGACAGCACAATCTACCAAAAAACGCAAGGACCGGGACTGACATCCTCGGCCCGCGTCGTCCACCAATACCATGCCTAAGCCCTCCACGAGTGCATTTGTCCCTTCGGAAGCGGTAATTCAGCCGCTCCAGGCCGACGACACCGCTTTAACGTGTTCTTCGGTCCCGGAGATTTCAACGGTGCCGGTTGTTGATTTTCCTCCAGAAACCGAAGCTCTAGATTTACCCGACACCATTCCTGTGGACAAAGTTACCCCTGCATGTGGGGCAGCTAGGCCTCCAGTATCCATGTCCATCAAGGCCTTTGCACGTGCTAAGGCTGCTAGCCAGGCCAAGGCCCATCCTAAATCCACTTCTCAGGGCTCCTCTTCTGATAGACAGATCATGACTCTAGTTGCAGATCTAATCTCTCTTATCAGGGGTTCTCAGCCGCACCCAGACAGGGGTTCTCAGCCGCCTGCAGATAAAAGGCCTAGAACTGAGCAGACAGACACCCTCTCTTCAGATGAAGCCTCTGGGGATTCAGAGCACTCAGATACCCAGGAAGAATCCTTCCAGGCCTATGAGGACTCGGATGCTGAGGAATCAATTCCCTCTGCCTCCCCTCCAGAGGATATCTCTTTCAGTGAAGTTCTCCACTCCATGAAAGAACATTTTCAGTGGCAGAGTCAGGAATTCTCTGACTCCAGGAAAAGGCTTCGTACCTTCCTTAAGTTACCCCAGCACAGACCCTTAGCTATTCCTCCAGTGTTAGATGTACTGGATGATGTGTACTCAGACTCCAGTGCTTCCCCTGATTCTCTCCCTCCTGCTCCTGTCAAGCCAGACAGATATTACAGGGTTCCTGAAACTCATAAACATCTCTTTAAGGCTCAGACTGTGGATCTAGAAACTATTTCTCAGGGGCCCAAAGGAGTGGCTACTTCCTCGGCCAAAAACCCTTTGCCCTCAGACAGGGAATCAAGGTCCCTGGAGAGATGGGGCAAAAAAGTTTATACCTCTTCCACCCTTGCCATGAGGTCACTTAACTGTCTTTTTCATATGTTTCAGTACCAGGATTACTTAATGGATGATTTTCAGAAAAAGTTAGCCTCTCCTGAGCCTATAGATAGAAAGGCATTGCAGGATTTGGTTCATAATACTCAGCAGGTTAGCAATCATTTTCTTCAGTGTGGTTATGATGCATTGGAAGCTTCATGTAGGGCAGCTATGACAGGGGCCGTTATACGTAGACATGCTTGGTTGAAAGAACAGCCACTGCCAGACCATGTTAAAATAAAGCTCCTGGATGCACCTCTGGAAAAACAGAAGCTTTTTGGTGCTAATGCTCAGGATGTGTTGAAGTCTATCGAAGAAAAGTCAAAATCAGTACAGACAGTCAACGATTTTCTCCAGGTTCAGCCTCCCAGATTCAGCAGGAATTGGCCTTCAAAGAATTGGTCCTTTCCAGACTCTGACAAGTTTCAAAGGGGAAAAAACAGGCGTGCTCGAGGTAGAGGGCAATACGGAGGCTCCTACAGGGGTCGCCAATGGCAACCACCAAATCAGAGAAGTGGCTCAGGGAGTTCACCTGCACCACAGGGACAATCACAATGACTTGACTTTCACTCCGCCTACCAAGGCTCAAAGAGAAGCACCTCTAGGCGGAAAATTATCCTTATTCTCAAAGAACTGGCACATTTTAACCAAGGACAAATGGATTCTGGACATAATAGACAAAGGTTACAGGTTCCACTTCCATACCTTACCAACGAGACAAGGCATGCCAAACCTGCCACAAAATCAAAGGGCAGAGGCACTCATACAAATTTCAAAGCTGTTACAAATAAAAGCTATAGAAAAGGTTCCTCCTCAGGAACAAGGCCAGGGATTCTATTCAAGACTGTTCCTTGTTCCAAGAAAAGAAAAGCAATGGAGACCTATACTGGACTTGTCCGTTCTAAACACTTTTCTCATTGTGCCAAAATTCAAAATGCTGACGTTACAGCAACTCCTTCCCATGCTGGG